>NC_062967.1:12536421-12712576 GCF_023119035.1 Salvia hispanica | reverse complement strand
TTTTTCGGTTAGGTAGGTCTAGGCGACGGCTGCTGAAGCTCTTCCACCTCCATTTTTCCCGCCCAGTATTTCGGGCTTGCCTCGCCTTCTTCATCTCCTCCCCCCACTCCGGGCCCGGGGATATGAAACCCGTATCTTTGGTGTGCTTTTTTCCCCCACAGTGACTGCACACCAATTTACTCTTGTCTTCTTCCTTCCGGTAGCTAGAGTTCCTCGGTGGTTGGTGGTTTCCCGGTGTTGCTCATTTCTTCGCCCGCGAGACCGACTCCGTTTCCCGATTCCTTGGGTTCTGGATTCAAAAATTTCCCGTTCACAGCTTCTCGTCTAAATCCGTAAGCTTTCCTTGCTTTGGGGTATTGGATCCATGTTTAGGATCCCCCTTTTGATTTTATCATATCTGTCATCTAATGCCCACACGAATTATCAACCTGTGTTCTGAGTATGTTGATTGTACTTTTCGATGCTCAACGGAGTGTCCATTGGGTTTGGATCCCTAGTGTCAATAGAATAAAAGGTTTTAAAAGCTTTTGCCATAAGTTTTTAATGAAAATTTCCTTGTTTCAAACTGTGTTGTCTGTGCAGGTCTGAAATTGTCTGTGCAGGTCTGAAATTTGGAATTGATCCGCCCCGTTTCCGTATGTTGTTGCCGACTTTCCCATAAGTCATTGGCGGCGTACTGGGAGCCCCATTGAGAGGCCCCGTCATTTGTTTATGACCCAATTGAAACAGCAATCTCTTTTCCATCGTTGAACTTTGGTCGGTTGGTGGGGAGGGTCTTTCCCCCTGAGATGTGAGATGCCAGCCCTTTCCCCCCAAATGGCTCGTCTCATTAGTTTGCCCATGGGGTAATTGTCCCCGTTGAGCTTCTCTGCCAGGGCCCCCTGCCCGTCGGCACTTGCCCCCGGGGTTTCCCGGGATGTATTCTGATGGCTTGAGTGTTTATGAGACATACTCATTTTCATGAATTAGGGAATTGCTCGGCTAAAAAGGGGTTTTGGGTTGGTTATTATTTTTTTTTTGGGGGGTCAGATTCTGAATCACATTTGCTGGTTGTTTGTGTTCTGCAGGTTTCAAAAAGGGCGGGGAAGGTACTTGGGACTGTGATGATATTTTTTTTGAGTCTCACGCTTGGATAAACCGCCGATACCATCTTTAAAAAGGGAATCGAGGCAGATTCATAGAATAAGACATAGTTGAGGTCTTTGGGAGTAAAAGATGTTTTATTTTTTCTTTTTTTATGATTTACATTGTAGTTCAACACCTCATTATATAGGTGAGAATATAGACTATCTATGGAAAATACAATTAATTGTAATCAATCTATTTTAGGACAATAATACAATCAATTATTCTCCAATTATTCTTCCAATCTTTTCTCCTTTTGATATGATTTGATCAATCTTTTCTCCTTTTCATATGCTTTGACAAGTACTATGTAATTTGTTTGTTTTGCCTAAATCTCAATTGGTTTTATATCTAATTTCTTCTTATGCATATATATTGTTTAATATTAATCATATAATTAAAAACATTGTTTTTTGTTTGCTCATATAGTATCAGTTTATGTTAGTATAAATAATTCTCTTACGTAAGTAGCGAAAACTAAGGGCTTTGGTGAAGGGGAAGATACCCCAGAATATGTCACAATAGTTCTCGACTTAATTACTTCCCCTCATCCTGGCTCAAGCCACCGATATGCTTACATGTCAATCCAATCGGCCTAATGCACTTAACCCACCAACCCGAATTAGCTATAGGTCGAACGAATATAACAACGATCGATCACAGTGTTTATATGCTATTGTAAACAATGGCATCTCATATTCATAATAATATTAATATTGAGGTTAATATTTAGTGGAATATGGAGTCCTCTACCAAAAAGAGTAAAAGTGAAGGGTGATAAATTTTTAGGGATAGACTGAAAAGGAAAATAAGTGATAAATTTTCAAGAATGGAAAGAGTATCATTTTTTCAAAACGGATAAAAAATGAAATGACTCAACTACCATCGAAACAAAGAAAGTACTCCCTCCGTCCCTTAAAATTGCCACCATTTGACTCGGCAAGGTTTTAAAAAATATAATAGAAGTGAGTTGAAAAAGTTAGAGCAAGTGAGTCCTATTTTTATATATTAGTTTTATAATAAAATATGAGTGATAATGAGTCAATTGAATGCTGGATCCACTATCAAAATGGTAAAAGTGAAAGATGACAAATTTTTAGGACTGGACGAAAATAAATAAGTAAAAATTTTCGAACGGAGGGAGTAGTATTTACACCCACATTTTCTAGTCTAAAATATGCAACAGAAGGAGACATTGATCATAAAAACCTACAACTACCAATGAACTGGCTTAAATCTCTCACTAAAAATTCATATAGCATAAAGTACTACCTCCGTCCCCAAATATTTGTCAGTACTTGACCAGCTTAGCTTTAAGAAATGTAATGTAAATCTGAGTTGAAAAAGTTGATGGGAGGTCCTACTTTTAAAGTATTAGTTTTATAATAAAAGTGAGTAGGAATGAGTTAGTGAATATGTGCATTCATACCAAAATGATAAAAAGTGAAGTGTACCAAATTTTTAACAACCGAAATGAGAACTGGTCAAACTTTCGGACTAGACAATCCTCTGATGCGGCTAAAACACTGTGGAATAATACGACGCAGTTATAGTCCATATATGAGCTGTATTGTTTGTCTTCTTTCTACTATTTGAGATTTTGCTTCTTTTGTTATTTGTTCTTTTATATATATTTTAAAGAATGTAGTAATAAAATACACATTATAATAGTATAAGCTCATAAATTACCTAACTTGCAAAATACTATAAATAATTCTATCACTTAATTACATTCATAAATTATTTAATATATATAATTATCAATAGAATTATATTCTAAATAACATAGAATTATCACATTATATAAGATTTTATTGTAAATGATACTCCATCCGTCCTCCAAATATTGTGCACTTTGACCAGGCAGATTTTAAGAAAGAATTTAAAAGTGAGTTGAAAAAGTTATGGAACGTGGGTCCTACTTTTATATAGTATTAGTTTTATAATAAAATGAGTAGGAATGAGCTTAATGGAATAGATTCACTACCAAAAATGATAAAAAGTGAAATGGCATAAATTTTATGTCAGACGGAAATGAAAAATGAGATAAACTTTCGAGACGGAGGAAGTATAAATTATCACTTAATATTTTATACTACAATCACGAAAAATATAATGATCACATTGTACAATCTTGTGATAATCCTATATACGACTACTAGCATATAATACTCCCTCTGTCTAAACAATACAAGGGAGTTTTGACCTAGGTTTTAATGAATATTTAGTAAAAAAATTGGTTGAAAAGGTTAGTAGAAGATAGGGAGTGATCAATAATAACTAATTAGCAATCTCAAACTAAGACTAAATCTTAGCCATAGATTAGAAGATCTAGTGGTTGAAATAATGTCATTATATTTTTAATTAAGAAAATAAATAAATAAAATTAGAGGGTATTAATGTCAATTCTCTCATTAAAATCATCTTAAAACTTCAAATTTACGTAAATCTCTCGCTTTAAATTATTTTTTCGCAAAAAATATATCAAATTAAAGATAATTTTATAAGGATTCCAACGAGATCTCAATTGCATATGTTCCGACGATGTTCGATGATGAAATTTAATATTTTTTATTTTAGTTTTGTAAATGTTGATAACGCATTTTTATCAATAAATACATCAAAAATCTCAATAAAACCAGTAAAAATCTCAATAAAACCATGTAAAAATCTCAATAAATATGTGTTGATATTTTCTGTACTAGTGTTGATATTCTTAGTCATATTGTTGATATTTGTAATACATCATGTTGATATAAAAAAACAATCACGAAAATTATCATATGATAACATAATGACGATATCACCCTTTTGTTGATATTTTGTCTACTATTTATTGAGATTCGTAAGATTTAATCTCATCCACTCATTTTAAAATCTAAGGTTGAAGTTTTGGTCTTGATTTTGGATCTATGCTATAAGCATTAGAATATGACCCGTAGAAGGTAAATTCTACTTTTATATACTCTCTTCGTCTCACATTAGAAGTTACTTTGACTTTTTTGCATTCGTTTTATAAAAAGATACGAATTTCTTTTTGTGATGTTTCAACTAAGTTGAGTCATTTCCTTTAACACAAATTATCGTATCAATCTTACTTTATTCCATCACTTATTTTACTCTCTCTCCCGTCATCTCTTATACTTTTTAACACAATTTCTTAATCTTCGTGCCAAAAGTTTTGACTCAACTTAATTGGGACGGAGGAGTAATAAATACTACCTCTGTCCCCTAAATATTGGCACACTTTGACCCGTACGGTTTTAAATATAATGGAAAGTGAGTTAAAAAGTTGGTGGGATGTGGGTCCTACTTTTAAAGTATTAGTTTTATAATAAAATGAGAGAGGAATGAGTTAGTGAATATGAGTCCATTATAAAAAATGGTAAAAAGTGTACCGAAATGATAAACTGTGTCAAACTTTCGGACTGAGGTAGTAGTTAAAGTAGAGAAGTGGTAAAATGGAGAGCCTAATATAGAGAAATGGCAAAAACATGAAATAATAAATAAAAAAGTTAAAGATTGAAACGCTAACATTACAAAAAAAAAACTCGCGATTTAGTAGCGTAATTATCCATCACTAATCAGCGAAATTTCATCTCCACACGGCTATTGATAGATAAAGTACCGACGGATCGATCACTAACAAGATTGTCACTAAAAACTTTTATTGACGGATTGTTCCTCACTAGCCCACTCAATGTCGGAAAAGTAGGTGGCTGCCACATATTAGTGACGGACTAGTCTGATACTACTAATTAGTGATGATTTCGCGTTCATCCGTCGCTAGTTCTTGAGCGTTTTTCTCCGTCACTAATTAATGAGGGTTTTTTGTAGGGTAAATCCTTATCAATAGTTGTATCAAATTTAACAATCGAAGGAACTTAAATAAATCAGCTCACGTTTGAACTAAATCGGTAAGTTATAATGAGTGGAAGAACAAAGGCAAAAATAAATACCAAAAGAACAAATAACAAAAGAAGCAAAATCTCAAAACTCCTCCTCGTCCCATGAAAATGTTCATATTTTCTTTTCGTCCTTTCCATACAAATAGTTTATATCCAATTATAACAATCTTTTCTCCTTCTCCTTTTACTTTATCTTTTAAGGTCCCACCATTCACTACACAATTTCAACTATTTTTTCGTCTTCTATTACTTTACCAATAATGCATTGAATCACATATTAATCCCAAATAGTTTATTTTGTGGGACGGAGATAGAAGGAAAAAAACAGCTTCATAAAGTTTTGACTCAACTATGAGGGGACGGAGGAGTAGAAAAAAGTGTGTTAGTGGAAAATTAGTTTCACCTCACGAGAGAAAAAATATCCTAAAATTGAAATTTTATATTTTTAAGAGACGAACTAGAAAGAAAAGAGTTTCTATTTTTATTATTTTAAGTAGGAGTAACCACAAATTATTGGTGTGATAATAATTAATTATTTTACTTTATTGTTAAAAGCTATACATTTACCAATTTTATTTTTTCGACAGCTTACATTATTCTTAACTTAACAACATTTGCTCAATATTTGTGTAAAGATGTTGAAGTACTCTCTCCATTCTAGTTAAGTTGGTACAAAATTTTCAAGATTAAGAAATTACTATGTTTAATAGATTAAATGAAAGAATAATAAAATAGGAAAGAGAAACAAATAGGTGAGATAAGGATAAAATAAAGTAGACGATAAAATAAAGAAAGTTGATCGGACAAGCTTTTTTTTAAAAAATAAATATCTCAATTTTATCGAAACCAAAAGAATATCCCCAATTTAAAGCAAACCAAAAATATTTAATAGAATTGGCCGATTCAAATGGATGGATTTATATCATCACGGGATAGAAACTAGAGCTTTTTAGCTTGGAATGGATGTGTGAATTAATAATATACGTACGAATATTCAGCTTATCCTTTTATCTATTTAATTATACGCCAAGACAAAATCACCCATAAAGTTGGTTGGAAATTTGTGGATTGAGGTTGATGGACAACTTGCAGATTTAGATATTCTGTCTTCCATCGTCTTTAAAAATTTATCCCCTATTTTCTTTTTCTTTCGTCCCTAAAAATTTCATCTTTCATTTTTATTAATTTTGTTTTAAACTTTACATTTCAACTAACTCATTCACACTCACATTTTATTATAAAACTAATATATAAAAGTAGGATCCACGTACCACCAACTTTTTTCAACACACTTTCTATTACATTTCTTAAAACCCCAGAAATAAAATTATAATTATTGAGAAGAAGAAAAAAAAACTCAAAGTTAGATATTTTGTACTAATTCAAACTCAAAGTTAGATATTTGGTACTACTAATTCAAACTTGCATATTAGAGTTTTCCCAATGGACCCCTCGCCCAAAAAGATATCTTTTTTGTCAGAGATTTTAGCAACTTTATTTTATGTGTTAAATCGGAATAAAGTAAGGAAGGAAATAAAATAGAAATAAATAGTTTTTATTTTAATAACTATCATCTGGCTTGGTAACCTAAAAAAAAAATTTATTTTTCGGTGGTGGACGAAGTATGACAATAATTAGCCGCATAAGCATTTTTTAGGTACAAACTAGCCTTCTACAGGATGTGCACTAGTGGTCGTACTTGTGTCCACTTTTACAATTTATATCTTTCTGTCCACTCAAGATGACCACATTCGGCGATACGATTTTATGTATTAAGGCTGAAAAGAGTTAAAAGTGAATTGAATATTTTAACATGAGAAGGGGGAGGAGAGAGGAGAAATGAGGTTTTTTCCAAATCGGAAGTATCTAGAGGAAAACAAAAAATAAATGCCAATCTAATGGACGGAGGGAGTAGTATTTAATTTTAATTTTTTTGTTTTCAATTAATAAATAGCAAACTATAATATATAAAACACAACAATTTTTTTTTTTAAAAAAAACTTAAATAAAACACCTACATTACTTAAAATAAATTTTCATTATCATAAAATATAAACATGATTAAAAAAAAAGGTATCCACCCGTTTCTATATTAGAGAGTTATTTTGCCATTTTGAAGTTTCAAGATTGTTTCTTTTTCCAAAAAAAGTCAACATATTTTTCTCCCCACTTTACCTTTTTACTTTATTTTTCTTCATCTCTACATTTATCATTTCCTACTTTATTTTTACTTTATTTAACTCACTTCTCCCTTTTACTTAATCCCCCTCGGGGGGAAATGATCACCAGGGGATGGAGAGAAAGGGAAAAAAAATAGAAAAGCATAGTAAAGTCAAAATTAAAAAAAAATGTTGAGTTAGGTTTGAACCTACAAAGTTTATGATTTTCAAGAACATTTTTAGATTGTGTATTGAAATGAATACAAATTTTACATAAACCAACAAAAACTTTTTTTTAAGTATAAAATTAAATGTCCAAGGGTGAAATCACAAAGAAACTTGAAATTAAAAATCTATCTAAAAAACAACCATTTACCCCCCATCGAATACAAAAAAATTTGATTGAAAATCTATCTAAAAAAGTACTTAAGCAATGCAAAACTTGTTCTTTTTGGGTTAAAATTTTTCTAAAAATATAACCCTTTAAAATTTCCCCGATTCTTTTTAGTATGAATCGTGAAATTATATTTTTTTATTTTAATATAATATTTTTTCTAAAAATAAAATAGTTTTTTAAAAATTAAAAAATTGATTTTTTATATTTAAAAAATTTAAATTTTTTTTATAAAAAAAAAAAGTTTTTTTATTTTGACTATCGCCCGGGCGCTTGAAGAGTGGACGATAGGTCAGGGGGTCCCCTTCGGGGAAAAAGTTCGGGGTGGCGTTGGTCCGTCGTCCATTGCATGGGGGGGAGAGGCCCGGATGAGGCAGGACGAGAGATCCCCCGCAAATCACCCTTTATGGATGGTCTAAAACTAATAAAATCGCGGTGGGTCCTTTCGTGTCGACACGATAACGCAAAACCGATAACAACAAACACGAACACGACCCGCTACCCTCGACACAACACGACACGAATCACTTGGGTCAACACGATACGATAAAACATTAAAAAAATGAGATTTAAGAGTCATTTAATAAGTATTAAAAAATGAAAATAATAAGAATTAAAAATTTAATATATTATTTGTTAACGGTAATACAAACCCCGAAAACACGAAAAATTTTCTGTCCTTAATGGTCGGAAAGGACAGAACCCAAAATGCTCCACCCCAAACCCTTAATTTGAGGGGGGGGTTTATCAGTCCTAAAAATTGTCGGCCTATCTAAAACTCTAATTCAACAAGAATGAATTTTCCGCGAAATATTGTTATAAATATCAATTTTATTTTAAAAACTGAAATAATCAATCGAATTAATTTTGTATTTAAACTTGCTTTTTATAATAAATTATTAAATATTTTAATTAATTGATTAGTTAATTAAATTTTAAAGAAGAGAAAAAGAGCAAAAACTTCAGGATTAACTAAGCCTTGGTTTGGGGGCCAAATTAATCTAGAAATGAAGAGCATGAAAAGAATGATTCGGCAATATAAAAGTCTTAGATACTACTTCCTTCCTTTAAGATGACTGCCATGATATTCTTTTACTTTTATCTTAGATAATAATTTATATTTAATTAAATTTAATGAACCTTTTAATTTTATTATTTAACTTATCTTATGATTATAAATATTCAGGAAACGTATCTTTCAATAAAAAAATAAATAATCAATTGAAAATTGGATAGTTATTCTAAAAAACTTGATTTTAATCTTCAATCATCACAGTTAATCTTTTTATTATTCTCTACAACTTATTGAGATTATTGGATAACAAGATGATATTATCTTTATAACTATGCAAAGTTAAATAATGGAATTTTAAAAAAGTTCATTAAGTTTAATTAAGTTTAGATTATTACCCAAGATAAATGAAAAAAAAGTCTAAAATAAAAGATTTTTGAACCTAATGAAAGTTATGATAAAGTATGGGACCTACTAAAACAAAAAATTTACAGGACCGATAAAAATATTGTGAAAAGTAAAAATGACCTATTAAAACGAAAAAATTTATGGACCTAATGAACATTTTGACTAAAGTAAAAAGGACTTAAGAATGTTTTTTGCCTATAATTTACTATGACTTATTTTTTTTTTTTTTTTGGAGATTTTGATATTATATCATTATATCGACACTATTTTATAAGCCCTCTCATCACAAAACGAATAATTGAAATATAAGTTCACAGGTCAAAACAATACAGCGCCAATTAAGGATTTGAGTATATAATAAATTAATCAATCTTTCAAGTTGCAACGTACGACCATTTTTTTTTGTACTTGCCCCTAATTCAAATAACTCATATGATGTTTATAGCTATATACATGTATAATTAACATGCCATCCCCCATATATGTATTACTATATCATAAATGGAGCATTATTTTTTTTAAAAATTAATACTGTGTTCATTGATTTAATTAATTTTGAGAAATGTTGGGATGAGTCGAATTGGAAGGCACTTAGCCGGAATTAGCATTGGATCAACCTTCCTACCATTCACACAAATTTTACAACTCGAAATTGAAAAGAACATAAATGAAAATATAATTCAAAAAATTTAAATTTATGTAATTCTCTCGATTTAAATTATTTTTTTGCAAAAAAAATATCAAATTAAATGTAATTATAAGGATTCTAACAAATCTCAATTGCATATGTTCCAACGACGTC
Organism: Salvia hispanica; assembly: GCF_023119035.1. NCBI lineage: Eukaryota > Viridiplantae > Streptophyta > Magnoliopsida > Lamiales > Lamiaceae > Salvia > Salvia hispanica. Next base: position 12,702,768 of record NC_062967.1, on the reverse strand, counting down.
GGGTGATGAAATTCGATAATTTTTATTTAAGAAAAATTTAAAATTGATTTAATTAATTTTGAGAAATATTGGAGATAGTCGAATGGAAGACCATTAGCAAAAATTTACATTGGATCGATCAACCTTCATTCACACACATACATATAATGTTTATAACTTTGACTCGAAAAGAACTTCATATAATGTTTATAACCTTTGACTCAAAAGAACATAAATGAAAATATAATCCAAAACTTTAAATTTATTAATTCCTCTTTTAAATTATTTTTTTTACAAAAAATATATCAAACTAAAGATAATTTTATAAGGATTTAACGAGATCTCAATTGTTATGTTCCAACGACACTTTTGATGATGAAACCTGGATATACCATATGGTTACAGTTTAAAAATTTCTTTAAAAAGCTATAAATAAATTTAAAAAAATAATAATTTAAATATCTCGAGCCAAAATTCCAACTGCATGTGACAACGTCATCACCACAATTGGCAAAACGACTTAAAACCAGAATGTTAAGTTTCTACATTATGCAAGGACTATTTGGTACGTATATAGTAATAGCGGATCCCTATTCCACTTTTTTTACACGATATCATCTTTTCTGTTTTTTTTTTTTTGCTTTTTCTTTCTTGTTATCGTATTATAAAGTTCGTGTTTTTTTTTTGTTAACATAGATATTACAAATATCAATATGATGAAGAGAATTTCAACACGCAGAAAATATCAACCAGTTTTTTTTGATTTTTTCATGCTTGAAAAATTTTTAATTATTTGTTGATAAAAAATCGTTATCAACGTATCGAAATTAAATAAAATTTTGGGATCATTTGAATAAAGAGAATTGATATTAATATTCTTTAATTTTATTTAATAACTATTTAAATTTAAAATATAATCCCAAAATCATTAGATATCATAATCTAATCTAATAGTTGAGTGAGTCCTAAGTTTAGATGGCTAATTAGTTAGTAATTAATGACTCCCACTTGGATAGTATGTTAAATTTTCAAGCTAATAGTTATCTATTTGAAAATAGAAATTAATATCGAATAGATATTCCGAATAAAAAAAATGGTTTCGAATGTTTGATGGGGTTTGGTGCCTTACTGTAGGAAGACTTGTACAAAACAAATAAAAATAAGCGTGGATCTATTTTAACCGATTATCGCGATTAATCAATTCACATGTTAAACAGATAATTGCATGCTAGAGCGCCAAATAATTCATGCTCTTAGAAAATAAATCTAAACATGATTTCCTCGGTTTAAGAGTTGATTTGATTCTCCAAAAGAATCGGCGTTCTTTCCTTCTCCACGATGATCTTCAATACTAGACCATGGATCTTCTCTGGTTCCCAGTATCTCGATGCTCCCGGGGAGTGGGCTGATCTTATCAAAATACTAGGACTCGAATAAAGAAACCCAGGAAAATCTTCTCCCCAGGAGAGAATTCGAACTCTTCCTAGGTAGAGGGGACGAAAATTATGAGTAATAATAATGAATGATTTATGTCTCCTTTTTCTCTATTTATATTAAGTTCCTTTTGGGCCCCGAGACGGGGATCTATGGAAGGTTTAGGATATGGGCTCCCCCAATTAGCTTTTTAATTAAATTGAACCCACAATTTAATACAAGCTTATTGGAGTATTCTGGTAGCCACTACGAAGTAATATTGAACTCTCCCCATCAAATCCGAAATTACAAATGTCAGGTTTCCACTTGTTTATTATTTATTTCCCACGCAAGATATAAATGTCCATTAATTAATTAATGTACGCCTATGGACTTGAGTAATTAACATCTTATTAATTCCAAAAAAAGTGGACTTAGCAAGAAACAATTTATTTATTATTCATAGAGTAATAAAACTCCCAGGCAGCGATTTTCCGAATAATAAAACCTTGTTTAGGCTCCTCTTGAGGACATTATCAAGACGAGACTCACCTCGCGCCTTGCGTTTCAACACATAATAGCGATCTAGCACCGATAGATATTAATCACCACTACCCAATATCGGGATTATTGGGTTGCAAAAACCACGCACCATTTGATAAGTCAAGTAATTGCATAATCAATACCGTATGCTCCAATGCTAACATGTAGATTAAATACTCCACTCGAGTCCAACAATAGGAGTCCACGTTTCTTATCGGTGCGGGTTTTAAGAAATGTCCAAGAAAAGTGAGTGGAAGAAAGTTAGTGGAATAGGGGTCCCACTTGTATATATTAGTTTTTAAATGATATGTGAGTGGAATGGGTTGAGGTGGAATGTGGGGCCTCTTTACCATTTATGAAGTATGAACCAGGACTCCTATTCGTGGACGGACCAAAATGGAAAAACGGGACTCCCCTATTCGCGGACGGAGGGTAGTATTTTTATCAAGACCTAGTCTTCCAGTTGATAGCATAAAGACAACGTCTTATTTACATTAGATACGGTGCTATACCACACTAATGTCATCTTATTTTAGTGATGAGCTTAGAAATATCACCTTGGCTGACATTTAAGACCTTTCCACGATAGGTAGCCAAAGCCTATCTAGGTTGTGAAATTCTTCTTTTCTTTTGCAAAGCATTGCATAGATCGGCCGTGTTAGCTTAAAGTGGGCAGCACCACAATAGGTCTACTAAGCAAAGAACTTAGACTTTGTTTGCTTAGTACATCGTTTAAATGTTTGTAAAACATCTTATAAGTAAGCAAACACAATGTAATAATAATAGTGATTCTATTCGTGCGAAGTACATGAATAATGCGAATCGGGTTAAAAGTGGATTGTAGAGTTCTACGTATACAAGCAAGATTCTATTGACGCGAAACTTGCTCGAAACATGCTTTTCGATATACCAAACCTAACAATCTCCCACTTATACTCAAAACATGCTTTCGAGTATACCCTTATCTTAAATTAGGTAGACAACCGGTTTCTACTTCAGATCATCAATCTTAGTTGTTTGCAACTTTTATAGATTTCATCATCGTAGAGTACCAGTAAATACCATATGTAATGCACTTTCAACTTCCTTGTGCTTGCAGCACTGTTAAGGTTTACAAGTCAAATTCCAAATGATCCCAGCCAATTTTGTCTAACCATATAATCTGATTTAGATCTTGCCTAAGACCACAGTCTATATAAGCTTCCAATCATACGTTTATTGCCCTTAATTACATATCCATTAGAACATTCTGTGGGCTTGATTTCCTCAAGACTTCTATTTATAGAGAGAGGCGTAGCCATTGTCATAATACATACATTCCTAATTTATATGAAGTTCTATATAGACAATATGATCAAATTATGGCACAACGATAGCGAGAAGATAATTCTCTTTGGGCATAGCCCATTGCCATTGTCTAGCCATTTGAGATCCACATTTACACTTGCAAAGATACTTGCTCCCAGTCCGACACAACTCGTAGATAGTATTGCAAGTCTTGTAAACATGTTGTCTATCTTAGATTGCAATATTGAATCTATCACCTTTTCAAAGATGATTATCCAAATTAACCAATACTACTTTGTAGTTAAAGGGATTATGTTCAAGTTAATCTAAGAGCTTAGACACTCTTAGACCCATGAACTTGTTGTTTTCCCATGGAACGCTCCCACTACTATATGGTTCTTACAATCTTAGGTAATCGAAGTTGATTTTATTAGTGCAATAGTTTCTAATGGTATAACTTCTTGGTAATGTGGAAAATTCGATATCTCTCTTTTATTTTGAGAGTTATCACGTTGTTAGGCTTGTAGTTCATCTCTTGATCTTCATACAAGAATTATATCTTTGAAGATTACAAAACTTATAACCTTACATCATTTGGGGAAAACCTTAAAACATGCCTCAGTACTCAACTCCAATTTCTTGGACACTTTTCCAACACGTGTTGGAACAACATTACCCCTTGAGATGTGCTAGACTAGAGTCGCCTAGTCCACAACTCGTGTTTTGTAGAAGGTACCGATGTTGGTAGTTTCTTTAATGTTTATCCCATCAATGATAAGATTTTAATGAGTACAACTCATCACTTAATCAAACTTATCTTAAAAGACTTAGATTCCTTCTTACATAACTATCCCATTCATTAGATGAATGCTTGGATTCGTTAATGGAGATTAGACTCCCACTATGATCATAACCCTTTGCTCGCCTCCTTATGGTGTAAACCATTAAGACTTGCTAGTCTTTCTATGTTGCACTTCTATAAGTATTCTGAATCTCTTGAAAAATCAAATGATTCTAACTCATAGTGCATTAAACGGACTTTCTCAACTCCAAGCTATTTAACGAAATGTTAAAATCTTGATAGCTAGATCATTCGAACAATTTCAAAGTATTTTCTTGCCTTAAGGCTAAGAGCCATAAATACTTTATCATTCAATGATTAAGAAGTTGATGTGTTGTTTAATACTCAACCTTGTCGCACTTTTATTATTTTAATACTATGATGCCTTAAGCATCAACCATAAAACAATAGTTGAGCATTAATAGCTCCCACTGCAACAAAAAACCTAACTGGATCAAGATCTCTTACTTAGAAGTTGCATTTTCATGTAAGTCATTGTCCTTCTATAAAATAGGTCAATCCAACTCACAAAGCATCTTTTCTTGCTTTAAACAAACTTCGATGACAATCCAGCTCTCCCATTTCCATATCTAGTCTTTTGTTCAAATGAACTGGGACTTAAGAAAATTGTTTATGAATTGCCATCTATCATGTTACTCTAAAAAGAAAAAACGACTTTTTTTAAGATTTTCATTTCCCAGTTAAACCTTCTTATAGTCATTTCTTGTTACTTTAGGCGATGACTTGTGTCGAAAGTATTTGAGTGATCAAAAGATCCTAAAAAATTTTTTATTTAGATTTCAATCAATCATCTTGCAATTCTATTGATATCCATCTTTCATCGTCTTTAAACCCAAGACGGGACTACTTAAAGAAAATAGCCTTATTCCTCAAAGAGCTTGTCAAGTACATGCATAATGTATTTCGAACATTTTTGGGAATTATGTCGAGGAAATGGAGGAAAGAATCATAGAAAAACTCCAAGCTTTCCATAGAATTTTATCCATTTTCTTTTTGGCTTAACTTGGCATTCGGTTTTCTTTCTTTAAGGATAAACAAATATTAAAAAAATGACATAATGACGATTTGGCAAAGAAACTTATTATCATACTCATGCTCAATACATAATCACAAATAACCACAAAAACAATTATGTATTCCTACACTTTTTGAATAGTTTTTGACTTTTTTTTTTTGTTGTTTTTTCTCTTTTTTTTTTTTAAAAGCGGTTCTTCTCCAAGTTTGTTGTTCATATTGGAGTTAAGTAGATACCGAAGATACGCAAGAAACCCGAGAGAACAAGTGGTATTGGTTTTTTTCTTTTAGGGGTCATATCCCCCCAATTCAACTACCCCACCTTGTCTAGTCGGGGTTTGGGAAAAAACGATGAGGAAATCAATTCAAGAGTCGCGAAGTGGTGTGCCATTAAAGGGCAACATGGATCTTTTTCCCGATCCATACAATCTTGGATGGCATGATCATTCCTTTTTGGGACCGATCCGAATCAACAATATCAAGGTCCACCACCACAAGTAAATTACCAAGCTTTATGGATCAGAGAATCATGTTTATTGGTCCCCCGACAAGTGGTTTCCCCTCCTTTTTTTTAGCCACAAGAATTTGGCCCGTCAATCAAATCATCCGCCAATGCCACCAAAGTGCTTAAGAAATGAGGATGATCTAATACATAACAATCTGCAAAACAATTTGCAAGCCAATTACAATATAGTGCAGAATGATAAACAATATGAGCAAATGATTAGTTTTGATCATCTTACAAAATGACCGGGATTTCCCATCAAAAAGCGGAATGAGGGGGAAATTTTGCAAGTGCAAAAACCCAAAGGGGAAGAGATTTTAATCAATTCTCTAGGCCCCGGAAAGAGTTGAAAGCTTCATTCGACAATGACTCAAAAGAGGCCCCGGGGGAAACATTGGAACCCGGGGACCCCGGGGCAACAATCCCCTAAACCCAAAACCCCTTGGGTTTTTAAAGATGAAGGGGATACATGGGGAATTGAAGAGACATCATCATTCCACCCATGGCCCTGCACTCATGCCTTTGAGACCAGCGACCATCATGAAAGGGTGCAACCAATTTGGAGCATGCAAACCCCACCGAAAGCCCCCGATCCAAATCCCCGCCTAATAAAGGGAGGAATTTGGTCCTTTTAAGTTTGGTCCCCAAAAATTTGGGAAATTTAAGCGCCCCCCCAAACCTCAAGCATGTTTTTGTTGGGGTAAGTGACATTCTGTTATCATCGATAGTGATATGGAAAATAAAAACGGAAAAGGGATAAAAGAGTTGAAGAGCCCCAACTTTCTTGGATTTTTTGAAGATAGTATCCATTACCCTCCATTGAAAAAAATTTGAGCTTGAAGAACTTAGGAATAAGTTGTTCGACTGGGTTGGATAGAGATGTTAAATCATGACTGGTGCAAGAAGAGGGATCACAAAAACCCCCCGAGAGATGTAGCACCCCCTAGGGAAGAAGTAAAAGAGCCCAAACAAAAAAAGAAGAGTTGCTACCTTTGGGAATTCATTTACCTAAATGGGCCAAATTTACCTTCCTACCTCAAATCTTTGGAAAAGAATGAGACCATTTCCATTGATCAACAATAGGGCCTGAAAACTCAAGAAAATGTTTGATCAAATCTTTGAAGAGGTAAAAGGAGGGGGCCCGGGTTTGGGACTTCGGCCAACGACAAGGGAGAAAAGTCCCAAAAGAATGGTTTACATGAGTTAAGAAGGGTTCCAAACTCTGGGGGATCCTAAGGGGAAGGAACTTCTACTTAAGGTTTGGGAATGCAAGTTCGATGATGCTTTTCCCAAAGGAACACTTGTGCCCCTTTTTGTTGGCGGCCCGGGATCCATAGTGGATAAAGTAAAAAAGTTGGGGGATGCGGCCCAGGCTGGGATCAAACCAAAGGAGAAAAATTTAAGATTAAGACCACCTACATCGCCGTCCCCCCGCGAGGGGGGGGATTTCTACCCTACTCTCTTTTCTACTTGGTATATATGTGTTCTTGTGACTATGTTTTTTGCAAAGTTTTTGAAATTGGGCCCTTTCCCACCTTGTTTTGTAATATTGTGGCCTTGTGGGCCTTGATGCATGCTTTGTGGCCTTGTCCCTTCGTGTTCGTTATGTTTGTTAGTAATCTTTTTCTAAACACTTTTTACTTGCCTCGAGGCAATCCCCAAAGGGGGAGGAGGGGGGATTTTTTGGTGTCGTCTTGGTTTTCTGTTTTAGGGATGTGTTTTCTTTTCCAACACTTTTCAAACTTGCTTGAGGGCAATCGGGTCTAAGGGGGAGGGGGATCATTTGGATAGGGTGTTGTTTTTTTTGGGTTTAGTTGTGAAAAGTTTTTAAAAAGTGTCGTTTTCTAAAAAAAAAAAATTTGTTTTTAGTCAAGCTTTGATGCATGGCCTTGCAATATATTTTCCCTTAAAACGAGTTTAATGGGGTTGTTTTGCAAAGTTCTATTTCCAAATAAGGGTTTTTATGACGTTTGTAGAGGGGAAAAAGAGAGCACTACTCATTTGTTTAACCTCCAAAATTTTTTTCTAAAAGTAGTATACCCACTATCTTTTGTGAGTGTTATTGAGGGGGGACTTACAATATTGGGTATGCGGGCATTTTCAAATGTTGAGGCATTAGGATAGCCCTGAGCCTTAATTTTGTTGATAATCCTACCTAATGAGTTATCCCTAGTGATCAATTTTTAAGCCTAGGCCTTGTTCATTCATAGCCAAAAATATATTTTTCCCAAGCCACAGAAAGCCTACATCCCCACCCCCAAATATGCATTTACACACTTGCTTAGTCAAGTCGAAGTGATGAATCTTATCCCCATGAAGATGAAGAATGGTATTGCCTTGAGAACCTTTTTAGAAAAAAAATCAAGAAAATGACAAAAAAAGAAAGAGAAGAAGAAGGGAAAGAGGAAGGGAAAAAAGAAGAAAAGAAAGAAAAAAGGAAAAAAAAAAGAAAAAAAGTATGGGGAAAGAAAAAAAAAAGAGAAGAAAGGGAAAAAGTCAAGGAAAAAAAAAAAAAAAAAAAAAAAAAAAAAAAAAAGGAAAAAAAAAAAGAAAATACATTCTAAAAGAAAAAAAAAAAAAAAGAAAAAAGAAGGGAAAAAAGGGAAAACAAAAAACAAGAAGGGAAATTGAAATGCGACAAATATTTTGAAAATATAGCTTTGATTTTTGTGAGTGTGTACATATTTGGTTTGATTTTTGTGAGGTGTAAAATTTCAAATGCATAGTTCCCTCTACATGAGCTTTGGGCCCGATCCATCCAATCAATTCAAAAAGGGCCAAAGCCCCAAACCCCCTTAAAGCCCCTTTCGAGCTATTTTGACTAAGTGATATCTTTTTGAGGTTTTTGGGGGCTTTGAGGAAAAAACTTTACACTTTAAGGGACTTTGGGTAAACTTGAACTTATGTGTAGTGCTTAACGATCTTTACAAAATTACAAAAGAACCATATTTTGGGGAAAAATAGTTGGGCTGCATTCTTTCTTGAATTTGGGAGGTTGAGGTTGGTTTGTGTTTGATAAGTTGACCCCTTTTAGTTTTGTGTGTTTTCGTTTGAGTCTACTTTGGTTTTGTTTGTACATGTTTGGTTTTGGTTTGGGGTTGTTTAATTAGGGTGTTGAGAGAAGGGAAGTGACTTAAACTAGCAATTGAGTGAAAAGTCCAACCACATACTTGGGACAAGTATGATCCAAGGGGAGGAGGTTTGTAGGCTAGTTTTCGCACGATTTTTTCCCGCCCTTTTTAGTTGAATATTTTTAGAAAAAAATGTTTTTTGGCGGAATGGACCATTAAGTTCAAGGAATAAGGAGAAGAGGAAAACATGCAAAAAAGAGGGAAAAAGACAAAGAATGGAAGAAAATGGGGGAAGAGGGGAAAGACAAACGCCCAAATTTTAAAAGCGTTTTAAACCCCCGGGAAAATGACTAAAGCCACTTCCACACACTTATCAAGGACAACTCTCACGTGCTACACACGCCCAAACATCCCGGGAGGAAAAAAAAAAGGAAAATATCATTTATTTGGGTATATGTTTAAAAAACTTCAACTTTCCAAGAACCCTTTTAGTAACTTTATCACTTAGCTTTTGTTTAGTTTTAGCTATTTTCTCTCTAGGGAAAATTTTCTCTCTTCCTTAAGAAGAGAGATTTCAACTTCAAGGTCCAAATCACACCAGGGGAAGTAGAGTAATTTAGTGTAGTGTTTTATTTCTCTAGTTGCTTGTTCTAACTTTGGGGTACTTTTAAACCCTTTTTCACTCTTAGTTATTTTGTTCTTGTTTTAAAAGCTCATTTCAAGTAGTAATTTGTTTGTTTGTGTATTTAATGTGTTTTTTTGCTCTTGTTTATTTCCGGGTTTTGCTTGTTGTTTAGTTCTAGTGTTGGTTATGTTCTTGTTTAGTTAAAAACCCTTTTTTAAACTTTTAAAATCGTTTCTCTTTACCATGTTTAAAAGTTCTTGGCTTCTTTCTATCATGTTTAAGTGCTTTAATTTTTAGCTTTTCATTTGGTGTTTCCAATGCATGTTTAGGGAGTTCAATTGATGATTTTATGTTTCTCTTGCATTTTTAATTATGTAGCACCGCTACTCTCTTTCTCCTCCATATTTTCGTGCCTTATGATGTAGAATTAGGAGAGATATCGCTTTTTGAAGTAAGGGGAAAAAAACCCTTAGTTGTAGGCTTTTATCCATTGGTTTTACACCTTGGGGAATAAGGTTTAAGAGACAACAAGTACATGCTTTCTTTTTTACTTTTGGCAGCCCTTTTACTTAGTTAATTTTTGCACTCAACCTCCTTTACATCTTTTTTTTAGCTTTTTGGATTAAATTAGTTTAGCCACTTTTTAAATGTCACAATCCTGTTTTTGACTTTGTGTAGTAGCTAACACTTAGTTTATTTTCCCTTTGCTTTTTAAATTAGTTCCTTTTTCTTTCTAATTTTAGAAAGCCAGTTCTGATCTATTTTCATTTTAAATGTTCTTATTTTCCCAATTTAATTCTGCTAAGTTGCCCCAAACGATTGACCTGTTCCAGTTTAATTTCTTTCTTCTTATTGTATTTTATTTGCATGTTTAGTTCCCAACTTAGCTTTGGGGGTTATTTATATTTTGTAGTTCGCCCACCCCAATTTAGGGCGTGGCGGCACGCCAAAACCTTTTTTAAGTGTGGGGAAAAGCATAACGGGTGCTACCGTTTCGGGGTTGACACCCAACTTACCATATGCTAATTAATAGTATTTTGGAAAGTGGGGAAATTATAAATCTTGTTGAATAGGGGGGGAACCGTCCCCTACGACCGCGTCCCAAAAATCCGTCCTTTCATGGATCATAATTATCCAAATTTATTTGGATTTATGAAGATAGATTTAAACTATAAAAAACCCATTTAGGATTATTAAAATTTTATTTGAAAAAATCAAATCCTACAATTCAAGATAATGTTGATCAAATTATCATTTTTTAAAAAACTTTTAAAAATTTATTACTAGATAGAAACATTTCCTATAATTCTTCTTAAAAAAAATCCAATAAACCAAAAAGATTTTAAATCAAATCTTTTTAAAAGAATGCATCATGAATATTTTCTAACATTACTTAGGATTTCTTAGATAAACAAATTTATCTAAATCCAATTAAATAAGGATTTTCTTATATATCATTAACATCCTAATCTATCTAGGACATACATCCAAAAGATAAGGATAACTTGGATTAATACTTATTTTAATCCATCTAAGATTTATCTTAATAGAATTAAATCTATTCAAATCCATAGGATAATAAAATAAATTAATATAAATGTTTATCCTAATTCATCTAGGATTTATCTTGAAATAAATCCATATAAATCCATAGAATAAGATAATATTATATTAGAATTATTCAAATATATCTAAGATTTATCTAGGAACAAATCCATATAAATCTATAAGATAAGAATAAAATATTATATTATGACTATCCAAATCCATCTAGAATTTATCTATGAATAAATTCATATAAACTCATAGGATAAGAATAAAATAATATTACATTTATCTAAATCCAACTAGGATTTGTCTAGGGATAAATCCACATTAATCCATAGGATATAGATAAATATTAGATTGTCATTATTCAAATTTAACTAGGATTTTCGTCTAGGAATTAAATCCCTACAAATCCATAAAATAAGGATAAAATCTATAATTAATCCATGATTTAATACAAAATCAAATCATAGTCTAGCACTCCGTCGGACTCCCACTGCTCTGCAGCCGCTGCCTTATTTCCGGCAGCCCATGCACCGCTGCTGCTGCGTCATCTCTTCTGCGTTCTCTGTTCCGCGTTACCTCCGGCAGTACAGCTGACTGATTTGCCCGGTTACGCAACAGATCGCCCAAGACGTCGCTGCACACTGCTGCGCCTTTGCAGCGGCTGCTGCACCGTTGACTCGCGATGACTCCCAGCCTGCTCCAACCCCGACTGCTCACGAAGGGCGCTGTCTTTCAAGCCCGGGAATTGCCCTGAAGGGCTCCCACTCAGACCGCCATCGCTGCCGGAGTCGTTTCTGCGGCTGCTGTCGTGAACCTGGACTGCTGCTGTCAGCAGGCTCCCACTGCGACAAACGCCGCCTAGCCTGCCGTTGCTGCAGCCGTCCGTCGTCGTGAATTTATTCGATTTTGTCATGGCCGCCGCCGCGAAAGAATCACGTTTGAATTCAATTCACGAACAATCAATACGAATTGAAATCAAATCATATATTGATTACTTAATATGTGAATCCTTACTCACGTATCATAAAAATATGCATACAATTCCCAATTATGCCAAGTAATTGAATAGTATATCATGTAATCATGACTAAGTAATAATTGCAAATTTGGAACAAGTTTGCGAAGCCCTCAAAACACGCCAACGGGAACGGTCAAAACAAGGATATCCTCACATATTTAAAACTTTGTTCACACGTACAAAACATATAAACAAAGAACATGCATTTAAACAATTCACATAACATGAAATTAATCCACTTAATCAGAGCCAAAAATTGGCTCTGATACCAATTGATGGGGTTTGGTGCCCCTTGCACAGCAGAAGACTTGTACAAAACAAATAAATCAGACGTAGGATCTATTTGACCGATGCGATTAATCAATTCACATGTTAAACAGATAATTGCATGCTAGAACGCATGAAATAATTCATGCTCATAGAAAATAAATCCTAAACATGATTTCTACGGTTTAGAGTAACCGATTTGATTCTCCAAATAATCAACGATTGCTCGCGCCTTCTCCACGATGATCTTCAATACTAGACCACAGATCTTCTCTCTGGTTCCCGAACTGTATCTCGATATCAGGGTGGGCTGATCTTATCAAAATACTAGGACTCGAATAAAGAAGACAGAAGAAATCCTTCTCCAATTTAGAGAAAAATTCAAACTCTTCTAGGTAGAGCGGGACGAAAATTATGAGTAATAATAATGAATGATTTTTGTCTCCTTTTTTCTCTTATTTATATTAAGTTCCTTTTGGGCCCAGACAGGGATCTATGGAAGGTTTTGGATATGGGCTCCCCCAATTAGCTTTTTACTAATTAAATTGAACCCACAATTTAATACAAGCTTATATTGGAATATTACGAGCAAGCCACTACAGAAGTAATATTGAACTCTCCCCATCCAAATCCGAAATTACAAGTAATCAGGGTTTCCACTTTGTTTATTATTTATTTCCCACGCTTAAGATATAAATGTCCATTAATTAATTAATGTCTGCTATGGATTTAATTAATTAACATCTTATTAATTCCAAGAGTGGACTTAGCAAGAAACATTTATTTATTATTCATAGAGTAATAAAACTCCAACTGGTCAGTTTTCGAATAATAAAACCTTGTTCGAGCTCCTCTTGAGGACATTATCAAACGAGACTCACCTCGCGCACGTTTCAACATAATAGCAATCCTAGCACCGATAGATATTAATCACCACTACCCAATATATCAGGATTATTAGGTTGCGAAAAACCCGCACCATTTGATAAGTCAAAGTAGTGCATAATCAATACCGTATGCTCAATGCTAACATATGTAGATTAAGAAATACTCCCTTTTGTCCCGAGATAAGTGACTTGTATTCCTTTTTGGGGTGTCCCACTATAAGTGACATATTTCCATTTTTAGCAAAAAGTCATCTCTCTTACTTTATTCTCCACCTACTTTATTCTCTCTTCTCTCCTTTACTTTTCCCTCTCTCATACTTTACTACTCTCTCCACTTTAACTTATTTAAATACCATTCCTTAAATCCCGTGCCCAAAAGAAGTAGGTCACTTATCTTGGGACGGAGGGAGTAGTATTTTATCAAGACCTAGTCTTTCAGTAGATAGCATAAAGACACGTCTTGCTGTTAGATCCGTTCAGTGCTATACCACACTAATGTCATCTTATTTCGAGTAAGGCTTAGAAATATGCGGGGTGACATTGCAACCTTTCACGATAGGTAGCCAAAGCCTATCTAGGTTATGAAATTCTTCTTTTTCTTTTGCAAAGCATTGCATAGATCTGACCGTGTTACCTTAAAGTGGACGACGCCCACAACCGGTCTACTAAGCAAAAGACTTAGACTTTGTTTACTTCTTATGCATTTAAATGTTTGTAAAACATCTTATAAATGCACAAGCAAACACAATGTAATAATAATAGTGATTCTATTCGTGCGAGACTGCTCGAATAATACTGAATCGGGTTAAAAGTGGATTGTAGAGTTTTACGTATACAAGCAAGATTCTATTCGCGCGAAACTTGCTCGAAACATGCTTTCCAGTATACCAAACCTAACATGTTTAATATCAGAGGTTGCCGACTTGAACACAAAAAAGCAAGAGGGGACTGAATCTTCTGCTATATATGCTCTTTAAACGCACACTCCACAACATAAAAAGCAACATGTATGCTTCTTTTTTCTTTTCTTTTTCAAATCTTTACTTACATTTTTCATGCATCTTGATGCAGATAGCAATTAAGGGATGTACGGAGGCCTATGGACAAAGTGGAGAATGAGCGTTCAGTATACAAAATTATATGACGACCAATTAAAGTTTGTAGGAATAATGGTGTTATTCACTTCTAAAAGTTTTGTGAGTATGAATTGTTGGTAAATATATAGAACCGATTCCAATTATGATGAAGATGTCAAGATATTTGAGTTATATGATTTATTTGAATATTTGGTAGATGAGATGAGGCTTATTTTATTCTAATTATATTATGTTATCTCCTACCAAACATGCACTATTTTATCGTGTTCAAATTCACTATTATTGTATTCTGACTTCCAAATTGCCCAATTTCCCTACTAAACATATGTTAATCACGAATTCCTCTACTCTAGGAATGATTTTATTGAGGACAATATGATTCTATAAATCTATTTCAAGTGTTTAACTAGGATGAGTATGTTATAATTACAAGGTAGTTATCTATTCCGCAAAAAAATGGTTTAATGTTTAATATTAATTAGAGTTGCCGACTTGAACACAAAAGAAAAGAGATATTTATTCAAGTTACCTGACACGTGACATTTACTTGGCAGGTTGATATACGTACGTATATTTTTATAGAAATGATCAGTCGGTTTTATCCAATTCCAATTTCAATTTTTGAAAAATCAAAATTTCAAATTCAAATTAAACTCTTCTACTTAAGTCTTACAAGTGATAATTTTACGATAACTAACACTATATATATATGCATGAGTTGTGAGTATTTTTTTGGAGATTTTGATAAAAATATCATTATATCGACACTACTAGTATTTTATAAGCGTGACCCTCTCATCACAAAACGAATAATTGAGAGTCAAAATAATACAGCGCCAAAGGATGTGAATATATAATAAATTAATCAATCTTGCAAGTTGCAATCGTACCAACATTTTCCTTTTTTTACTTTCTGTATGTCCATACAACAGAACATCATTACATCAACACTCCAATATACCAAAACCAAAAAATATGTAGAAAGAGAACAGATAGGACCCTTACTTCGGCCCCTAATTCAAATAACTCATGATGTTTATAGCTATATACATGTATAATAAACATGACATCCTCGTAAATGGATTACTATATATATCATAAATATTATTATTATTTAGGAAAATTAATACTGTATTCATTAATTTTGAGAAGTGTGGGGGATGAGTCGAATTGGAAGACCCTTAGCCGGAATTGGCATTGGATCAACCACGATTTTCTCATCAGGAATCATTTTCTCCCACTTGAATCTCTTGACGAGGTGGTGCATGAACACTAGGATTTCCAATCGGGCATACTCCTTCCCGGGGCACATCCTCGGCCCACCCCCAAACGGCACGAACGTGTATGGGGCGGGGCCAGATCCCTCAAACCTCGACGGGTCAAACTTCTCGGGCTCCGGGAAGAAGTCTGAGTTCTTGTGCGTTGAGTTTGCACTCCAGTATAACTGCAAGAATACACGTATACAAATTAAACAAATGAACTGAAAAGAAATGATTAATTAATCATATTTAATATTTCAATTTTCAATGTGTTTCATACATAAAAATATTTCCACTTAATTGAAGTGATTATTTTTTTTAGATTAATCATATTTTTTGCTCTTTATATAATAGCACAAAACATGATTAATTGCTACTATAGGCTTTTAAATTAGGGTTTGGATCCCGATATTCACCCAGTCTCTCCTCGCGACATAAGACAGTCTAACATCCAAAGTGTTGTGTCATAAAATTACCTTCCAGCCCTTCGGAATGGAGAACCCATTGAACGTGAAGTCCGCAAGCGCCTCCCTGAACGCGCCCTGAAGAGGCGGCGCCAGTCTCAGCACCTCACACGCAACGTTCCACGAGTACTTCATCTTCTGCAAATCCTCCCAATTCAACAACTCCCCCTCCTTCTTCGTCTTCGCAATCTCCATTTGCTCTGCAAATAAAAAAAAAAATTAATCCAACAAAAAAAAAAAATTTAAAAAGGAAAAAGTTGAAGACACAAGATGATTTTTGTACCTCTATAGACGCCTTCATAGACCTCGGGAAGCTCGGCCAGGTACTTCACGACGAAAGTACAGGCCGAGCTCGCAGTGTCGTGGCCGCCAATGAGCAAGCCGAGAATCTTATTCGCGATATCGGCCTCGTGCATGAACTTCCCATCCTCGTTGCTAGTAAGCAACATGTGCGACAATATATCCTGCGTCGGCGACGCCTTTCCGTCGCTAAGATCCTTTTTCCGTTGCTTTATAATCCCAACGAGCTCCTTTCTTATATAAGCGGACGCCTTGATCCCCTTATTGAAGGGCGTCCCGGGCAGATCGATCGGGATCGAGATCAGCCCGGACGCCAACAAATTAAACGGCTCTGCGAACTTCTCCACCTGCGCGGGGTCTTCAATAGAGAGGAAAAGGCGGCAGGCGAGCCAGAAAGTGTAGTTTTTGGATAAAGGGAAAACGACGACGTTTTGGCGATTCTCCCATCCGTCGGCGAAGTGGCGGCGGGCGACGTTGTCCATGATTCCGACGTAGCGGTGGAGGGCTTCGGGTTTGAAGAAGGTGGGGAGCATTCGGCGCATTTTGATGGCTTCTTCTTTGGAACTGGTTTGGTTTGAGGTGTTGTCGTTGGGGAAGATTTTGTCGACGGAGGAGGGCCACCAGGCTTGGACGAGCTTGTTCTCGTTGGAGAAGAGGAATTTGTTGCCGGCGGGGCCGCAGAGGACGGCGGCGGGGGCGCCGAGGAGGTGGGTGCGGAAGACGAGGGAGGAGTAGCGGGCGATGCGGTCGAAGATGAACTTCTCCGGGTGGCCCTTCCAGCCGGTGGAGAGGAACTCGAGGCTCTCGCCGAGGAAGGGCCAGCCGGTTTTGCCCGGGGGGAGGGAGGGGGAGGAGGGTTTGGACTTGTAGAAGAGGAGGTGGAGGGCGAGGACGACGACGGAGACGAAGAGGCAGAGGAGGGAGGCGTAGTAGAGCTCCATGGTTTTGTTGTTGTTGTGTGTTGAAATTAATGGTTTGGGGGTTTGGGGTGGTATTTATAGGGAGAGGGTGGTGACGTGTGGTTTGTGGTGATTGGGTGAGTGGTGATCTAGCTAAAAGTCAAAATAAAACTCTTACCTACATATATGGGCATATCATATAAAAAGTACTGCTACTATGAAGCTTTATTTTGTCTCATGATTTTAAAAATTACTCTCTCCATCCACCAATAATATACTCCTCCGTCCCACTTAAAATGAAATATTTAGGAATCGGCACGGATAGGCCTGTCAAATCGGGTACCCGCGGATACCCGATCCGAAAATTTCGGGTACCCGATCCCGAATTTCCCAAAATAATACCCGATATCCGATCCGAAAATAATTTCGGATACCCAATACCCGACTCGGGTATCCAGTCCCGAAAAATCGGGTATCCAGACCCGATTTTGGATTTTTATTTTAATTTTATTTTTATTTTTTTTAACAAAATTAACTACAAATTTTAGAAATACAAACTTGTAGTAGTTCGAATTTGATATAAACTTGAATAAGTTCGAATTTAAGAGAAAAAAACTACTACAAATTTTTAGAAATAAAAAATCATAAGTTATAGCATCCATTATTCATCAATAATAAACATAACAATTCATATATTAACCCTAAATGTGACTTAATAGTGAATGATTTTGGGAATGCATTTAATTATTTAATTTTTTAAATAATAGAATAAATACATAGTTTATTAAATTAATTTTTTTTTTTAAATCGGGTAATTTGGGTATACCCGATCGGGTATCGGGTTATCCGATACCCGATAATCCAAAAATCCTATACCCAAACCCGATCCCGAAACCTGAAAAATCGGATATCGGATATCCAATTATCCGATATTTCGGGTTCGGATATCGGGTATCGATATCCATTTTGACACCCCTAAGCACGAGATTTATGTAGTACTATTTTGTAGGTTAATGAAGAGAGAGTAAAGTAAGAGAGATGAATAAGTAGAGATAGAGTTGTTTCTATTTTAGAAAATGTTTCATTTTTAATGGGACAACAAAAAAGGAAAACGTTTCATTTTTAATGGGATAGAGGGAGTACATAGTTTGACTCGCCTCAATTTTAAAATGTGACGTAAAATGGATGGAAAATGGTCGATCCTACTTCTATATGCGTATTATTTTTAATAAAATTTGAGTGCGATAAAGTTAATGGATTGTGGGATACATTACAAAAGTAGTAAATAATACTCCCTACGTCTGCGATTAGAAGTTTCAGTTTACCATTTAATTAGTCCATTCTTGATTAGAAATCTCAGTTCACTTTACTATGAATGATAGATAGACCTCATATTTCACTATCTTTTTCCATTTAAATTAGACTACTAATATATAGCGAAGAAGGAGAGTACTTAAAAAGCAAATAAGACAAAAGGAGTAATTGAATAAATTATAGTAAAATTTAGCATTATTTATAATTATCTCGCGTCGAAATATTCACTGCTTGTGATAGATAATATCTATGTGGTGCATGTGCTTTTTAAGTGTTTTAGTGTATTATCAAATTGACGATTATTCTGAATATTAAGATTTAAATAGAGATATAAACTCAAATTTCAGTTTACATTGAAGTCTCCTGGAATAATTACAGACAATATTAAACTTTATAATTTTAATATTATTCTCGTATATTCACTAAAAATAAGTTGTTTCCATTTTTAGAACCTAAAATATCAGAAACCCACTTAATCTAAGATCTTTATGGACCCCTTGCTCCACTTCAAATACGTGTCACATGCAATATATTTTTTAAAGCTTATGTATTTTCTTCGCACTATACTTTACGCGTATGAAGGGGAGTATATATTATACTTTTAATTTGCTTTTGGGAGTGTGAAAAACATTAAAGAAGGTTTGACTGAGTCCAAGTTTAGTTTTTTTATTGAATATGAAAAGGCAACAATTATTGTTGAAGATTAAGGGGGTGGCAATTGCAGTACTTTGGTGGACTTGGTCATTAAAGGATGGTATGAATGAAATAAAAATTGCTTAGAACAGTCTGTCTAGTCTATACTTATATAGAAATTGGTTCAGATTTTGAATAATTTCTTGTGTGCGTAACTTTGACTACACTATTCAAGGTCGGTTGGGCCGCGAAGAGAGTTTTGGCAAAATGAGTTTATAAACAACTTATAAATTATGAAAATAAATTCCAATAATTGATTATAAAGTTGTTTATTCAAAAATTAGGTTCTTCAATTCCAATTCACTTTTTAGAGTAAGGCATCGTTTGGGGCATTAAAAAAATTACCCATTGTTTAAATAAAATGTCATGCAAAAATGTTGCAATCGAATTATCGAAAATACATGTTGATTACCCAAATTATAATTCGATTACTCAATTTGCGTGTAATTTCAGTTTTCTTGTCAATATTTTAATTGGCAAAACCTTTTCTAGGTCTAAATCCTAAAACTTTTTTGCAGGACGTTTTCCTCAACAAAATGAAACTACGGATACTACATACTCCCTCCGTCCCACTTAAAATGAAACATTTGGGAATCGACACGGGATTTTATGTAGTGTTGTTTTGTGAGTTGATGAGGAGAGAGTAAAGTAAGAGAGATGAAAAAGTAGAGATAGAGTTGTTTCCATTTTAGGAAACGTTTCATTTTTAATGGGACAAACAAAAAAGGAAAACGTTTCATTTTTAATGGGACAGATGGAGTAATAATTACCAAAATAGTAGTAGTAGAGTATTTTCATGAAAATTCTCTCAACGATGTGACAAAATCGATCATTTTCCCTCTCTTTTATAAATGGAGAACAATATTTATGAGATTGATGCACAAACTCGAAAGAGAAAAGAAAATGGTCAGACGTGTATTGAATTATACTAGTCATGAACCAAAATAAGGTTCGTAACTACAGGTATGCACAACACAATCAAGGTATAATTAATATGAAAATTTGTTAGAAATATTATTTTAAGTTAGGGTGGCTAAAATTAATAATTTCTATACAAATATCAAAAATAAATTTGATAATTTAAGAGCCCCACTCCACATGACCACATGGAGTAATAGACATGTTAATTTATGAGGAGGGCGATTATCTAACTAAGTGATAATTATATGCATCCCACGTCATCAAAATTAGTACATGTGCTGCACAATCATAGTAAGTGGGATTTATTAAGTGTTTTTTTTCTAGCATTGCATTTGGTTTGTACATCTGTAATATGCTATAGTTGACTGTCTTGATCTATTCATTCTCTTTGATAGTTTGAGCATTCTTTTATTAAAAAAAATATCAGAATAACAATTTTTATTGACAGGTGGAATTTATAGTTTATTAGATTTCTGCTTAATTTATTATAATGTAGTTGTATTTGATAACCGAAAAATACATAATCATAAATAAATTTTATATACTCAAAATGTGATGAACATAAATAATCAAAAGAAAATGTAGGGACGGCCGATGTTGCAATTTTGCCGTATATTCTAATTAATCAATTGATGTTGCAAATCATGTTAAAAAATTTATGATGAGCTGATTTAGTTGTTGATTATTAATATCTACAAGACACTTGTCATAAGTATGTAGTACTATATGTCCACATAATTTGGTAAAGAAAAAAATTAAATATCCATAATAGCTTTTAATTTCTTTTTACAATAGAATTAATACACAATTTTCATTACAATTTATATCTTTTGTACGATTTGAAGACTATGGCAAGAGTTTTCTTTGTCTTAATTAAGAAAAGATATATACATCCTAGAATATGACATTCTATCTTTGTCATTATTTTATTATTATGTATTTCACTATCAAATTAAGTTGAAAAAATAAACTCAGGCTTGAGATTTCTGCATGGGTTTTCTTCTGTTTGAGTTTTCCTTATCTCCATGTGAACAAAATGGCATTTACGAGAATTTTTGGAAAAAGACAAAATAAAATAGAAAAAATAGAGCAGCTGACTTTACTTTAGGAAGTCAACTGTGGTAGGTCGAATTTCAGTTAAATTTATTCTACTTTGATGGCTAAAGACTTTCAAACACTATGGCTTTGAGCATGCCATTTTTTGTTCATAATTCGTTATGTTTATTTCATGTCTTATTATAATATATAGATTAAATGTGTATAGTTCAAATGAGAATATATACCAAGTATTATGCCAAATGTCAATAGACACCCCACCTAATTTTTTCAATCACGGAGAGTTACTATCCATGGATACATTTGTTGGATGAATAATGCAGTAGTATCAAGGTTCGAATTCTATAGTAAGCAAAGATTAATTTTTTTTAATACAGAAATTTTGTTGTGAATTTTGAATGCATTAGTTTTAATTAAACGTGCAATTGTAATGTTCTTAGAGCATCAACAAGCTCTCGTTGTTGTCCTGTCCCAATGGAACAAAAACGATGAGATGCATGTTAGAGGACATGTTGCAGGACTAGCTACTACTAGAGCGAGAAAGTGGGTGGGACTGCTCGCCACGCACCCTCTCTGTGCCAATGAAATTCGTCGGTGTTGCCACTTGTCTACTCAGTGAGTGGACAAATGAAATCAGCTAAGGGTAAAAAAACATGCCCTTACATTCTAAAAAAAAATATGGAGTAATTTCTATGATTATCTGTGTATATATTTGTTGAACTCTTTCTACATATGTAGTAGGTCAGTAGATGATGCACATGATTGATTTATAATGTAGTAGTAACATAATTCTTTGTATGGCGTAGTTAAATTTATATATATCATGTGTAATTAATGTACATGATTGATTTAAGAAGTTTAGATTCGTGACTTAAAAGGGAGACTAGAGCTAGACTGTGACCGGATTATTTAATAAGTAACTAAATTAATTAAAGTTTAAATAATTGATTTTATATGGTGAATAAATTACTGTCATATTTCAAATTGCTAAATACATTTGGTAAAAAAAATTATTTATTTAAAAATTTAGCTACTGTATTATTTATACATTGACTATTTAAAATAGCTATTATATATTCTCTCAATATCTCAATATTAACCATTATTATTAGCATTTAAAAAACATTATATGGTAAGGTAATCAATCAATATTAACTCACCGTATAGTTTTGACACGATCTATCATGTCCATCTTTATAAGATTTATTAATTTTCAATATATCTGATTTGTTAATATTATAAATTATTTATTTTTTTTATTAATAATTTATTTATAATGGAGGCGGCCAAACATGACCGATAAGAATTACTACAATCAATTGTCACAATGTCCATTTCGTGTTGAATATAGAAAGAGACGACCATCATTAAATTCTATTTGAAAATAGTGTCAAATATGACTCACAATATAGGTGGATGTGAACCCACCATCATAATTCTCACTTGGATCACAGCTTTTTCTATGTTGGCTGCCCAATTTATATTATGACATGTATCAAAATTATATACAAATCAAGAATTTTAATATGATACGATTGCATGAAAAGGTAGGTTATTGTTAGGGTCCAAAAAAATTAAATATATAAAAGTAGGTCGTTTGATTTATTAATTAGCTGCTATTATAGCTATCCCCATCACTTCGTATTTCTTTCGAAAAATCACAAAAAAGGGAGTCAAGAAAGAGAAATTTATTAATAATAGTAGATATTATGTAATATGTATTAAATTTATTCTTAAAATAGAAATTAATTTGTCTATATTAATATTATGCGTAGAATTTCAGTGTGTTGGGAAGATAAATCAAGCTATTAATAAATATTTACAATTTGTAATTGTTATCTATGATCGAATGCAAAATGTATACATAAAAGGTTATTGTTATATAGTACTGTTTAGCTTCCTTCTAATGATACAAATATTTAATGGTACTATTTTACTATAAATATCAATTTTAGTTTTAGGTTAATTAAGAAGAGAAATATGATATTCACAAAGCTATTCTATCATTTGAATTCCAGTAATGAAATTCATATCGTAATTGTTTTAAATAAATATATATGTGAATATTAAGTGGACCAATTTCTCCAAATCAATGATAGTGTTCAACTATATATAACAAATAACATATATTAATCCGATCTATTTAATAAGTGTGGCTAGATAGCACTAAAAAAAATTCAACTCTTATACCTAAATGTGTGTCGCATCATTTATAGCCTGTGGGGTGGCAAAAATTGTCTCGCATCATTAACATCTCTCTTTAATTGATTGAGTTATTTGGAAAGAGAATTTCTGAAGAATTTTAAATCACATTCTCATCAACAAAAATAGTTGGCTTATTGCAATAAATATTACTAACTTTCTGAAGATTTGAGTAAATTTTTGTAATTATTTTATAACCTAAAGAAAAAATTACTACTATAGAATTACTAAACGTATTCAAAATTAATGACAAGAATTTTAAGTTCTTACAAAATTTCTCAGCCAAAAAATCGTGGAATTAAAGCATATGGATGACTTCCTAATAAATTTACTTTATAGTCAATAATTTTCTTTTCGGGGCGGGGAGCTGCGAAAGGCGCAGAAGGTGTGGCGATGAGCGGGTGATCGGATGGGTTATCGGAGAGACGTTGCGGTCGCACCATTTTTCCTTGTTTTTATCCTTTTCTTCAGATTTTCCCTTTGATTTTCCTTTTTATTCATCTTTTTTCTTGATGAGTTGAAGATAATTTTTAAAATTTATATAATGTCTACGATTAAAATTAGTACAATGAAATTAGTAACTTAGAAAAGCTTAAAACCGATAGTTTGTAGCATTACCAATTAAAATCCATGAGCAATTTTTTAGGATTAATTTTGTTAGGTTCTCAAAACTTGTAAAGTTGTAATGTCTAAAATTAATAATCAAAATTATTAGTCACTAAAGTAGTTTTCAATTTTGGAATCATTTCATAAATATTAAAATTCAAATAAATATAAAATTGGAATATAATTAAAAAATGAGGAACTGAAAAATGTGAAAAAATATTTTATGGTAGGATTGTTAGTTTTATGGGTAAAAATTTAAAATGCTAATGCAGCAGCTGAAAATTGGAGTCCTAGCACTGACCCTTCCCTCTGTGTGCAAATAAAATGAAAATAGAAATTCACTAACAAATGAAAATGATGATAACAGCAAGTCTTCAACAATTATAAAGACAATGTAGCTTTGCAATCTATTCCCCAAATGTATGTAAACCAGGAACTGGACATTATTACAACGCCCACGCGCCAAGGGGAGTAAACAAGAGTGGCGAAAAAAGATAGTAACGGTCAAGATTACTGCTTAGAGAAGTCAAAAATCTGCTACAAGGCTTAAGAATTCGAGCAAACCAGACTTGCATCATTACATGGACATAGACATTATCTGACGAGCAAGAGCAGGGTCTTGTTGCAGAAGCTCCCTTAGGTTCGTCTCGATCTCAGCCATCTGCTTTTCTAAGTACTCCTTCGAGGTCTATCAAATGAGAACAGTAATGTATTAGATTCTTCATTAACTCTTGGAGAAGAGTTTTCACTGATCATTTAAAGAGACATAGATTCTCATGGTGTTTATTAAGCATAACATGAGAAAAACAAGCTTTCAAACGCATATGATAAGATCGCCCCGTACATATTAGTACTATTTTGAACTGCCTCTTCCTAGTTCCAACACAGTTTAAAACCAATTTATACTCGATAAATAAGCTAATCATGTTTGCTAGCTAGAATATGGAAGGACTTCTGCAGTGGTTATTTTCGCAGTAAAGGTCTTGATCTCCTTAGATTCAACGTCGCATAGCCTAGTACGAACTATTGTTGTCCCTTCATCAGAGAAAACTTAAACCCACTCCTATTACAGAGCCTTATGCGGACGTGGCAGAGTACTAAATTCATCGTTAACCTAGTGTGCAGAAGCAGAGGCAAAGACACCACTACCACCACAGTGCAGGTTACAGAAGCTTCGGTAGTCTCAAAATTTGGAGGAGTGAGGTCAAAATATCCAAGTGCCCACTTCAGTGAAGAAAAGGATTTCAGTCAAAGACTGCACTGCTGCTAATCAATGCGAGAATTCTCCAACCCTGAGACCAACCTGTTCCCTCCACTAGGTCAAAGCATGTTAACTAACATGATTCGCAGGAATTAATGGGGACGATAAATTCCTCAAGTGGTTTGACATCCTGAATTTTTTTTCACTTCTTAGACAAAAATAACTTACTAGTTAGTTCTCTTTAACCACCCAACAATTTCCAGTTCTCTTTATGTTTTTCCTTGGACAGTAAATACCATAATATGAGAATAACATATGAAATATATATAGTAGTATACCTTATTGTAAATTATCTTCCCACTGTTTCCAACTTGCTTCACAAAATACAATTTTTTCCAACTAATATATTACTTCCTTTTACATAGTCTTTAAATTCTTTTACAAACTGGACAAAATAAATCCTAAACATCCGTGTGTTTATAGGCATGATATTGATAAAGAAACGCATATCCTAAATGTAAACAATTGGCATATTTATAATTACAGTGGCATTTACTAGCCAAACATTTGTAGAGGTTGCATCTCCAACTAATTTGAAATGGACTACGATTCTTCAGCACTAGTACTACTCTTTGAAAACTAAAATCAGACATTTGTTACATTTATTCATAACCAACTACAACTTGGAATTTTCCAAATGAAAGCAGCTGTTAAATCTTAGTTTCAGTTACTCTCGCTAACCTTGCATAAAAGGTGGTACTATGTGATACTCCCTCCGTCCCACTCTATGGGACATCCAAAAAAGGAAAACGTATCACTTAGAGTGGGACAGAGTAACACTTCTTGCTACAAATTGAACAATTAGCAGATGAGGTCACAAGCTTTAGCAAAAGCTTCACCCTTTTTCCAAGATATGATTATCCAGTAAAAGCTTTCAACCCGTTTTCTTTTTGCAGACATTAATACCTAACAATAACCTTCACCCTGTTCCCCTAACAATATCTATGTAATTTAGAATATTATGGAATCTTAAAGCCATTTCAAGCATTGCAACATGAATCATATCACGTTCAAGTGGTGAAGGTAGATTCTTTGCATTCATATCATTTACTCAACTGTCCCATATGCGACCCAATATAAAGGGAACATGCATAGAATCAACATGTATTAGTTTGACCTCTGGTAATCAATTTGACATTTCTAGGTTCAGAACTTATCACAAAGCAACTAGACTTGCATCATTTATAATATATATACTGTTTTCAGTTGCGGTACTATGCCCTTTCTAGACTTAATCTGAAAGCATTAGTGTTAAATAATTCTAGAACTTCTTCAAAAACATCAAAATGGATTGGATGATAGTTTTGTGTAATATATTTGTGATTTGGTTTTAGGCATAGGTAGATCAAATCAGCCATTGACAAATATGACATAACCAAATACAAAGATACATATAGTCTAACATTAGAATATTCAGAATGTAATTAAAACTTCCTCTGTATTGGCTTGAAGATTGATTTAAAAATGTTAATAATACAACTACAAGTAATCTAGGAAACCAACAATTCGTCTGCAATCCCTGCCTTATAATTTCTTCCCCCCACCTTGTAGGTATGATGTCTCGGGTACATATTACATCCAGTTAGATTGTAACTTACACCAAGAAAATGAATGCACAATGCTTTTGATATGACAACCTAATGGAGTATGATCACAAATTATAGAAATCCTCATTCTAGATGGTCAAAGGCCTTCAGATCATTAATAAAAAATTCAAAAAGCTCAGTCTTCTGCAATATACCATGAAACCAGAGAAACAAGATACGTCGCATTTTCATAATGGCATGGTTTAGTGTATTATATCTATATTAGGGGTATAAATCCAACACTGCAGACCCCTACTGGCTTAGGGTTATATTACTCAATATCTGCAACTAGTATCATACTTGAAGAATAATATCAATAATAAATACACAGAAGCTATCTAGCTGAAATGAAAATCATCGAAACTCCCAAAAGCTAAAATTCCACATGGCCAAAGTCACAAGTTTAATCATACCTGCAAAGAGGAAATAGCAGCCTCACTATCCTTAAACTTTCCTTCTTGTTCTTCCATCAAAGCTGATTTTGGCTCCAATACAAACCTGCCCATTTTTTAAGTGTTACTTGCAATCATATTCAGAGCCACACAATGTCACAACTACATAACATATGATGCCATATATTAACCGAACTGCAAATAACAAAACATCCATTTAAAAAACTAACGTTCTGCCAATAGATTTGTATGTATTTGTATCATCAGATAGCTGCTTAAGTTCCTCCAAAGTCAAGTAAGCCCTCTTCTTCTCCGTTTCTTTATTTCGCATCTGATTTTGGACCTGAATAAAAAATTCCAGAAAGATAACAAATTTATAGCATTTTTCCTTTATTCCAAAGAAAATCAATCAAAATCACTAATGAACTAACCTGCTTCAACTTCCCAGTAGTCTCAATCATCCGACCTTGAATTTCCATAAATGCCTAAATCCAAAGCAACATTAACACAAGTAAACATCTTTTGCCAAAAAAGTTAGGGTTTAATTGCTTACACTTCTGACTGCTTCATCTGCCATTCTTTTCCTGCTTGTTGATTCTGCTCAATCCTCTGAATAAGCTTCAAATAATTGAATACTTCAAGTTAATCAATTAGCCATAAGTTTGTGTAATTATTACTGAATCTCACAAATAGCTATCAAAAAATGTATAATTTCGCATATCTACAGCTTCAACCTAGTCATTGTGCAAGAGTATTTACTAATTAGCTTTTTATTGACAAAGACTGGATTTTTATTTACATTCGAGAGAATAAAATAAAAACTCTAATTTCATATAAATAAACAGCGAACATCGAAAGCTAAAAGAGGTAGAGCAATTGATGAATGACGAACCAAAAGAGACGGCAGATGGCTTGGACAGTGGTTCTTCTTCTTACTCACTACTCTTGTTATTTGGTTTCTGCGAATTTAGTTTTATAAATTGAAAATTAAATTTCCAATACATGTGCGCAAAAATAACAATTTCCTATATTTTTTTATGGCACACAAAGAAATAATTAAAAGAAACCATTAATCAGCCCAAATTTATAGTATTAAATTTGGTTGTGAAATTCATGAACTTATGTGGGGAATTTTCCACAATTAGAAATTCCGACAAAAATTGAGAGAAAATTTTTAACTTAAGTTAAAGCAAAACAAAAGGATGTCGTTTACACTAATAAAAGTGACGATGTTGCTTATATTGACCAGTTTATCCTTCAACAAAATCTGGCATACCACGTCAAACTAGGGGTGAAATTAAACTAACGGAAAATTTGATATAGAGCAGGGGTGTCGAAACGGGTAGCGGGTAACGGGTATTCCCGAACCCGATCTGATACCCGCCGGGTAACGGGTACCCGATACCCGATAGAGTCGGGTAACGGGGCAGGTTCGGGTATAACTATTTTGGGTTTTGCGGGTATCGGGTACCCAATACCCGCTCGGGTATACCCGTTAGTCCCGACATACCCGATATGTATATTAATATTTTATAATATTTTATTTTTAATTTTAATACTTGCTGATTGGGCTGACTTAAAAATCATAATGTAAATTTTTATTAGTAATATATTACAAACGTATTTTTAAGTTTTTAACTTTTAATTAGGGTTAAGTATATTTATCTTCCGTCTTTTCTGATTCAACTGCATTCAACTCCTTTCTGGTAACATGAAAATTTAAAGCAAATATTTCAATTTTTTTTTAAATATAAGTTTCTAATTCCTTATTTACAGACTACAATATGTAAACAATATTGAAGGTTAAGCATTTTAACTTAAATTTAGGAAACACACGAAAACAGAGAATCAAAGATTACAATTACATTACATGCTTCATCTCAATTCTCAACAAAATTAATTAATAAAAATAAAGGGTTAAGTGAGAGTCTATTACATTCAACAAGTAGTATTTTAAAAAAATATTCTAAACTATACAAATAAATAAAATAAAATAAAAAAAGAAGATTTGAAAGAAAAAAAATTGGTTTCGGCTCAGGTACCCGCGGTGTCGGGTGCGGAATACCCGACTCGGGTATCGGGTAATACCCGATTCACTGCGGGACGGGTATCGGGACATAGTTTTCGGCCAAAATCGGGTGCGGGTACCCGAGTCGTCGGGTGCGGTACCCGCGGGTACCCGTTTCGACACCCCTAATAGAGCATAAATTCATAATACTAGCAATTAAATTTTAAATTCATAGAAAATATCAAATTTCGATCAAAAACTTTAGTTTGAATGGAAAAAAGACAATATATAGCACGATGAATAGCCTTTATTTAAACTGGTGAGAGATTGTTTGTGCCCCATAGTGGGGACAATCATGGGCCATTGTCGTGTCTTGTTATGGGCACAATCGTGGCCCACCACTTGTACTAGCGTGTTCTTAAAGTTTCGAGTGTTATAGTACTACTTAAAAAGTTGTTTTTTTTTATAAATCACCTTAATTGAATCGCATTCCTTCTCAGGATTTTTTAGATTCATTGATATGATATAAAGATGAAGAAAAGTTCTGAGATGAGAAGGGTTACACAATTTGCAAATTAAACCAAATAATTTCTTCTTATTTTGCCCACGGTTAGTCTATAAAATCCTATCATGATCAGAGTTTTGCACTCCGCCATTCAAATTCATTGAAATACTTCAGCCAATGAACAACTAAACAATCATATTTGTCTATATCAATTTATTGATAATTGAAATGAGATGACTACCTAGAGCATGAAGCTGAGGTTGCAACTTTGACTTATAAAACCAAGGATAAATCGATTGAAACATTAATGATATTTGATTTGTAGTCCATCCCGAACTTTAATCAACAAAAAAAAGTTCAAATTTGAATTTGTTTGTAATGATATGCAACCGTAAAATCATACATGGAGGAGGCAGGCTAAAGGTGTCCACTATACATAGCCGGGCCAAGCCACAAAATGTGGCCAGGCCACAAAATCGTGGTCGGGCCACGAATGCTCATGTTTCCCACTATAGTGGACATGGCCAAGCCACCAAAAATTTAATTTTTTCCATTTTGTTTATTTTTTAATTCTACTACAATAATAATTGAAAAAATGCATACGAACTAAAATTAAAACAAAATCTTCGTTGTATTATACAAAGGGGTAAAATTATACAACGAAAATTCTCGACTTCTAATAAACTACTTTCCCAACGCATATCACGCTCTACGCCCTCCTCCCCTACGATTCCAAACCTCTTCTACCATATCAGCCTGCAGTGTCGTATGTGATGTTTCCCTCCGCATATCGGCGAACCGTTGGATCAAGTATGCATCACTACGCGGTACACCCATCTGCAGTGGGGCGGTTGCAACACCGTGACTCGTACTTGCACCCTCTTCCGGTGCCCAGTTCTCTGTAGAATATCCTTCGTCCTCTATTATCATATTATGCAATATGATACATGCATACATGATGGAGGCGACATCATTTTCGTGCCATTGTCGAACCGGGCACCGAAGAATGCCCCATCGCGATTGGAGGACACCAAAAGCACGCTCAACGTCCTTCCGAGCACTCTCTTGTTTGGCCGCGAAATAGGATTGTTTCGGCCCAACCGGCTGCCGGATCGTCTTGACAAACACGGGCCAACGAGGGTATATCCCATCGGCTAAGTAGTATGCCCTGTTGTACTGCGTCCCGTTGGCCATGAATCTGACCGTCGGACCCTCACCCCGACACTCATCATTGAAGAGATGGGACGAATCTAGTACGTTGATGTCGTTGTTAACCCCGCGACACCAAAATAGGCATGCCAGATTCGCAGTCGGTAGTCAGCAACAGCTTCCAGTATCATTGTTGGGTGTCTTCCTTTGAATCCAGATGTGAACTGCCCCTTCCAAGCAACCGGGCAGTTCCTCCACTCCCAGTGCATGCAATCGATGCTGCCCATTGTTGGGACTACCGCAGCGGAAGACACGGAAACCAAACAGGTCCTAGAACGGATCTATTTAGGTGATTATGCATTCGACTCCAATTTCATGCAATTAACATAGATCTATAGATATAACATCAAATAAACACATAATCATGCATATTCGATGTAGATTTGATTGTTACCTCATAATCCATCATTGGATTGACGTTGCTAGCTGCACCACCCGGAGATCCTTGGTTTATCGACCATGAATCTTCCAACCTATTCCCTAGTCCTTGATTCTCCATCCGTGTGGGCGGATCTTAGATAATCAATAATAGTCTTGAAGAGATCTAGGAAAACCCAATCACAAACTCAATATTGTCTTGATCTAATCCTATGAATTAGGATAGAACAAGAACAAAACAAAACCCTAATTCTCCCACGTGCCAAGGCACGAAAACCGAGGCAAGGAGAGAGAGAGAGAGCCGGCGACGGCTTCTAGGGTTTAGGGAGGAGTGTTGTGAATGAATGGTATGCTAGGGTTTCCACATTTCATCACTATTTATAATGGACTTGTTGGGCTAGGTTGGGGATCCATGGAATGACTTAAGTGTTGGGCTCACCCATTAGATAAATTACTAATTAAATCAAATGACCCATGATTTAATATATTATCAATGGAATATTATTTTATTCCACTAAAGAATAATATTGCACTCCCACTTAAATCACCAAATTACAAATAACTTGGGTCCATTTTATTTTATAATATTTCCCGCGTTTAAGATTATCTTGATCCATCAATTTAATTCTTTTGTCTGCTATGTGACTAGAATTAAATTAATTCTCCAAAGAGTTTTTCTAGTTTGAAACTTTATTTATTATTCGTGGAATAAATTCCAACTGCGCAGTTTTCTGAATAATAAATACCTCTTTCAAACACCTCTTGGGGATCACCCCTTAGGGATTTAATCATACCACACTGGGCACGCGAATTCTATGAAATAATATTCCAATACCTTCATGTTATTCAATTACTACCACCCAAGATATCATGAACTTGAGTTACGTACAAACTCTCACATATTGATAAGTCAAAGTGGCGTTTGATTGAATAAACAATATTGATATTAATATCATAGACTAGAAAATACTAAACTTTCTTGAAATATATTCTTTCAGTAGATAGCAATAAAGAATACATTTCGGATTAGATCCTTTCAGTGCTTTACCACACCGGTGTTACTAATCTCATCTTAGGTAAGAGAGAATTATCACAAACACCGCAACCGTTCCAATAGGTAGCCAAAGCCTATCTAGGTTGTGAATACGTTTTTCTTCTTACTAGATCTGGCCAAGTCCCCTACTGGAAAACTCATGAGGAGATTCATCGAATTTCCCTACTTGACCTTCTTAGTAAAAAGCCTTAGACTTGTTTATCATATTTCAATAATAAACTATTTATATTATATTATTTATTCTCATAAATAGGTAAACAAGTGGATGTGGCGTTTCTCGTATACATGCACAAGCTGACTGTACAAAGGCATGTACGCTCGAAGCATCTTTTAGTATACAAACCCCAACACCCATCATCCCCAGAAAATTATGCACTCGCTCGTGCATATCTATCAATATCTGGCACTCATCGGCATTTGGCTTCCGTAGATACTCCGGGCCGAAGATGGTCTGGATACAATCTATCCACCAATTGTTGGAACTCATCGCCGGAACTCATTTTTCAAAAGTATAATTGGTGATAAAATGAAAAGAGTGGAGATTGGAATGGTGTAAAAAATTGGGGAAAGTTGGGTATATTTGTAGAAGAAATTAAAAAACAAAAAAAAAAAAAAAAAAGTTTCAGAAAAGGGGAGCTGCGGCTGAGCCGCGGCTCGTGGCCGGCACTATAGGAGGGCCGCGGCTCGCGCCCAAGCGCCGCGGCTCTAGTATAGTGGACACTCTAACAGCATATGAGTTAAACGAATGTCATCTACGTGTCTATTTGTAAACGGCGCCGTTTGGTTGAATCAAAATTTAAAACTGCTCTAGGGACCAAAATATCATGATTTTTACATCTTTTAATTTTTATAAGTCAAAGCTCCACTCTGGCATCATGCTAGAAACAATAATCTTTGGTAGACTTTGTAGGGCCAAAGGCAATCTTGTTTGATAGTACTACAAAATTCTTCAAGCATTATTGAGTGAGGCATTGTGAATTCCGGAAAACAAAAGATCGTTACTTTCAAAAACCATCCCCCACTAGTAAAACAACAGTTAAATTCGCAACTGTTAGTTTCATTTTTTTCACCGCCCCCTTTCCTTACCTGATTGGTAGATTCATTTTGCCGCCGACCCACTTGGGTTTTTTCTAAAAAAAACTTCCTTTTTTTGGGCTGAGATCGCCACAGATATAGAGAAGGGGGGAAAGATTCAATCTTTGCGTTGAATCCAGTTGTGCAAAATGGTGGGAGCTGAAAATGTGAATCTTGTGTAGTTGGTTTGAGGAAAAATGGGTTCTTGTTTCAGCGTTGAAGGCGATGAGCACCCGCAATCGGAGAGCAAGCTTTCAAGTAACAGAACAGGTTTCTTGAATTTCTCTTACTTCGGTTTTGTTGCTTGTTTTTAGTTGTTTATATCTTGTCATGTGTAGAAATGATTCCTCTTTTTGGGAGGGATTGGGAATTTGAATAGTTTGTGTATGATTTACTTTGCATTTTAGTTGGTTTGAATCGAAGATTCTTGGTTTCCATGTATAGAGATGCTTCTTTGTCTTGGTGAAAGAGAAAGAGGGAGAATTTGAATAGTTTGTGTATGTTTGGAATCGAAGGATCCGAGGTTTCTGTATAGAAATGATTCGTTGTTCTTCGCGAAAGGGGGAAAGAGAATTTAAATAGATTTGCATTGCATTTTAGCTAGTTTGAATTGGAGATTCAAGGTTTCTATATAGAAATGCTTCGTTTTTCTTCGTGAGGGGGGAGGGAAGATAATTTAAAAATAGTTTGTGTATGATTTTCTTAGCATTTTAGTTACTTTGAATCATAGATTCCGAGGTTTGCATATAGAAACGCTTCATTGTTCTTGGGGGTGAGAGAGAATTTGAATAGTTTGTGTATGATTTGCTTTGCATTTAGTTAGTTTGAATCATAGATTCTGAGGTTTCCTTATTGAAATCCTTCCTTTTTCTTGGTGAGAGAATTTGAATGATTTGTGCATGATTTGCTTTGCAGTTCAGTTAGTTTGAATTGAATAATCCGAGGTTTCCATATAGAAATGCTTCCTTTTTCTTGTAAAGGGTAAAGAGAGAATTTAAGTAATCTGTGTATGATTTGATTTGCATTTCAGTTAGCTTGAATCAAAGATTCCTTGGTTTCCAAATAAAAATCCTTCCTTTTTCTTGGAGGGAGAAATTGAGAGAATTTAAATATCACTAGAGTGTGTATGATTTGCTTTGCATCTCAGTTTTTAGCTGGAATCGATAAAACTGATTCCGAGGCTTACATATAGAAATGATTCATTTCTCTTGGAGAGATCAGAATTTAAATAATTTGTGTATGATTTGCTTTGTATTAAAGTTAGTTTGTGTCGAAGATTCCAAGGTTTTTCAAAAACTGAGGATGACTTCGTGTTAGTGTCCAGCAAAGTGTGCGATTGAATCTTATGTTTGTTTGGTTTGTTATCTGAAACTGATGATATGAAACATAGAAATGTTGAAAAGTAGACCTCACGAGTCGATAGAGTCAATCTCTCTTGGAAAAAAATATTGTACTCTCTCTTTCCAAAAACCATAATTATCCATGACTTTGAATCAGATGCATCATGATTCATGGACAAGTATAGTTTCCAGTGAATACGCTTCATTTCGTTTGTTAACATTCTAAGATGCTCATACAGATACTGCTCATTCGAAAGGGGGCTCTGTTGGTTCGAATGGTTTTGTGATAATCCCCAAAAATGTCAAGGATCTACGACAAAATCCGGGGAATGGTGATCTTGACATCTTCACGTATGAGGAAATGAAGTTGGCGACCAAGCACTTCCGGCCCGACCAAGTGCTCGGTGAGGGTGGCTTTGGCATTGTCTATAAAGGTGTCGTGGATGAAAACTTGCGCCCGGGCTATAAGATGACCCAAGTTGCCATTAAAGAGCTTGATCCCGAAGGTCTACAAGGGGACAGAGAATGGCTGGTAATTTTACGTCACGTGATTGCAAGTTAACAACTGGTAGAAGTTTTACTCATTAGCTTACTTTCACAATTCGACATGGAGTTTCACTCTCGATTTAGAGACTGACTAAATTTATTCATTTAGTCTCTCCTATTTCCTATGGGAACTGTAGAGATTCTTCCCTTTATTTTGAGACATCTCACGATGAAGTGTTCACTTGCAGGCAGAAGTTAATTATCTAGGGCAGCTCCGACATCCTAACCTGGTGAAATTAATCGGCTACTGCTGCGAGGGCGACCATAGGCTGTTGGTCTATGAATATATGGCGTCTGGGAGCTTGGAGAAACACCTTTTCTTAAGTGAGTAGCCAAAAACCGAAACTTCTCTATGCATCCTATCATTTGCTTTAGCTGAGCTTCTTGTGACGAGTAATGGAGTATTAGCTAGTGAATAGCTTTCTGATACATCTGCATCTTGTAGGAGTTCGCGCCACTTTAACGTGGCAACAAAGGTTGAAGATTGCTTTGGATGCTGCAAAGGGGCTTGCATTTCTTCATGGAGTGGAGAAGCCCATTATCTACAGGGATTTCAAGACTTCGAACATTTTGCTTGATCTGGTCAGTCGGAGTCTGACGTTGAAATCTGCAGATTATGAATGATTTTTTCCAAAATTTCTGGACTTGACAAAAATCATGCTTGATTCAACTGAAAAGCAACAATGTGAATATCCTTCAGTTATGCAGTTTTGTTTCTATTTTTTATAGTTAACACTAAACTTCATTGCTAAGGTGAAGAAAACAATCTGCAGGATTTCAATGCAAAGCTTTCTGATTTCGGACTGGCTAGGGTCGGCCCCACTGGTGATCAGACACACGTATCAACACGGGTTATGGGCACGTATGGTTATGCTGCTCCCGAGTATGTCATGACTGGTGAGTCCAACAATAGCAGACTTTTACTGTAAATGATCAAGATGTTTATAGCATTATATGCTCTTTATCGGATGTTGGCTTTTCCCCCTAGTAGCGAACGTTCATCGTAAATGCTTACATTTTCGGGTTTTAGCAATGTCTCGTTGTTGCATTGTGCATCTTTCCACTTCTATCATGTAATTTTGCTGTTTAATTGTGTGTCCTATGTTGATGTGTACATCATCTCTAGGGGTTTTACTTCGACTACATGCTTCGATGGTTGAACATTTCTGAACTTGTCGATTGTGTAATCCTTCAAACACTCGATCTTTAACAAGTTGCTTTGTCGTGTACTTGTTCAGGACATTTGACAGCAAGAAGTGATGTTTATGGCTTCGGAGTAGTTCTGCTGGAGATGCTGATTGGCCGGCGAGCGATGGACAAGAGCCGGCCGAGCCGAGAGCACAACCTCGTGGAGTGGGCGCGGCCCCTACTAAACCACAGCAAGAAGCTCGTGCGAATACTCGATCCAAGAATCGAGGGGCAATACTCGGGGAGAATTCTCATGAAGGTGGCCAACCTGGCATATCAGTGTCTGAGTCAGAACCCGAAAGGGCGGCCCATGATGAGTCAGGTGATTGAGATACTCGAGCCCCTTGTGGCTCAAGAAACGAATAGAGGGGAGATGGTTCCGAGCAACGGAGGTGGCGGTGTAACGCTATATGAAGTCCCGAAGACGCCCAAGGAACAGAGTTTCCCCCAAGGCAAGAGCAAGAGCGAGAGCGAGAGGGAAGTGCAGCCTCCGAAGAGCAACGGGAGAAGCAAGAGCGAGCCGCCCAAGGAGTGTGACCTTTACGATCAGTCGCCGGAGGAGTTGGTGCTTGAGAGATCAAACTCAGGTAGACGTTGAACTGCATTTGAATTGTTTGTAAACTACTATTTTTACAAATGCATCTTCTTGCTGCCATGTGTTTTACCATAACTACATATTTTTTGCACCCTTTGTGCCTTAATAAAGTTATTTTACACCGGCGATGTATAAATATAGAGATGACACTACAACGTCCCGAAAAGGAATATGAATCAATTAACTTGGAACATAGAGAGTGCGTCTGAAAAGGAATATGAATCAATTAGCTTGGAACATAGAGAGTACGACGCAACGACGACATGCACAAGAAAATACAGCAAAATCAGAAGTAAATTAAAATCAGAATGGTTTTAGCACAAATACAAGTCTAAATAAGTCACCAGTTTCTGCTTTCAGTTAAATCATATATATAGAGAGAGATATAAGCAATGAAGCATGCAAACATCTTGAAATATATAGGAAAGTATCAAAATGAATTGACATTTTGTGAAGAGACTAATATCTTCAAAGCTGGGCTAGAAATGGAGCAGGGCATCGACATAATCAGCAACGATGTCGAACAAAAAACAGCAGCAGAAGCTATAACCAAAGTGTTAGTCCAACGCTAATGACCTTCATCCATCGCGTCACTTCCTTGACATGTCTGAGACCTCAGGTCACCACTGCCTTCAGCATCATTTTTCTTAGCAACTGAGTCTTCAAGGGCCTCGAGAAACGATGGAACAGTGAAGTTGTCTGCAGGAAGATCAAAAATAAAATTTAATGAAGTTTTTTATAGGAGATCTGAATAAGGGGCAAATTAGGCAGCAACAACAATGTTAAGCATATGCATATATTCTGTAAGGTGGTGGATAGGTTTCAGTTTCCCCGGCGGGGATTTTAAATTTTCCCGGACATTACTCCATTTCTTATGATAATATTGCGACCAAAGAGAACACACCCTTAATCAGATGAAATGGTATTCTAAAAAGCATAAAGAAGATGTGATAGATTTTTATACTTACATTGACTGGGATCTATACCAAACTGGGTTAGATCCACCTGTCCCGTGCGCAACACCTAAAATAAGAAAAACAAGAAAATGAAATGTAACACACACTTGAAAAGTAGCAAACAAGATTATTCTCAAGCCAATTTTCTATTTCATTCGGCGTAAGATGATTATCACAGACAATAAGGTGATTGGGAAAGAAAAAGTGGATAAGAGAGCCTTACATAAGTAAACGAATCTAGTTGTTGGCGGAATGGAGGGCTCTGCAGAAGTTCCAGCAACTCCTCTGGAGTCCACGTTCCTGGTAGCTACGGAGAGAGACTTCTTAATAATGTCGCAGATAGAATGAAACGGATTGCTGAGAGGGCCAGAGTAAAAACTAACCTCAGGCAAATATGACATCAATTCTTTATCTAAGTATAGCTCTTGAATATGAGGCAATAAGAGTTCCGGCCTTAAGATATCACCTAATCCTAAGCCTAAACAACCAGAAGATTAGAAAATCATAAAGTTGAGAGGGGGAGGGGGGTTATAATAACCAAACGCAAAACTTGCAAACGAAATATCATACCTGCATCTGGGTCTTCCTGTGCATCTACATCATGAAGCAAGTAGATATAAGTTTTAATCAGTGAGGAAGTAATATGTAACCTAAGGAAAATTCAATTTTTCATTATATAACTTAATGAAGAATACCTGAAGATCCTATGTTGCTAAGTATCCGTTGCAGATCTGCCAACTTTACAGGTCCTGCAGATGTTACATCACTACTTGCTTCTGCACCCATGCTAGGACCTACCAAATCTCCAGCCCTGTGAAAGTAAATGCAGCACCAAGTTAGAGATTCTCCAACGAGCTCCTACTGATACATGAGGTATTAGTCTGACTCAAATTTAGATAAGAACAGAGGATCTTATCCATGTGAGCTATCACTAAACAGGTTTCTAATGTTAAATATACCTGGATGAGATATCTTCTTCAAGAACCATTTCCGCAGTTTGTAAAGGGACGGAAGAATCTGGTTCTTCATTGACAGCTAACTCTGTTTGACATTAAAGGAGGTGTAAGAAGAACATAGAAACCATGGCCCTTACTTCTGGCACAGAAAATTATCAAATAAGGTCGTAGCCTAAATACCTAGAGGTTGATTCAGGTAGAAATTGACTGAGTTGCATAACTGTGTATCATTCTCGGGTCTGGGCTCCTGAAACAGATAAAAGCAAATAAAATTTGTGAATTATAGACATATTGCGCCCGAATGTGCAAAGGCAACTCATGATTTAACCTGCATCCAGAAGAAGAACTTTCTGTCATCCGTAAGAAACTTCAGGATGTATACTCTTCCAGAAGATTGGTTAACCTGAAAAAAATAGAGACAAAATGAGATATATGCAAATTATTAGAAGAAAAAATAGTTATTGAAGATATCCTCAGGTACGATATTCCAAACAATGACAGAAAGATGTACCTTTTCAAAACCTGCCTCGTCAGGGAAAACAATTTGGTCCTAAATCCAACTTATTAAGGAACACAAAACTAAATATTAGATTGAAAATGGAACTAGTGAACATAAATAAGGCAATCAGTCCAATGAAAGATGGACTAGGATACATCCTCCACTATGTTTAGGGATCTGTCGAGCCATTGGAAATGGACCAGCCCTTCTTCACCCTGCAAAAGGTACACATTGATGATTATTGAAATGATAGAAATTCAAGAATCAAGATGCACCATAGATTCACTAAATCTATTGCAGAGGGCAAAGTACTTAATTTGGGAAGAAAGAATATAAAAGGCTAGAGAAATTATCACGGAGTGTGATGAAAATGAGTTGTTTCTTCTCTTACCCTCCCAATACGAACAAGCCCTTTACGTGAATCAGGGAGCACACGTGTTCCATCCATAAGCATTTTCCCAGCACGAAACTCCAGAAAAATATCCTAAAGCCAGAAGGTAAATCAGTTACATTGATCGAATGAAAATTTGTTTAGTGTACATTTAAACATATAAAAAGCTTTAGCTAGCTTCAAAATAGAAAAAATAGGTTGTCTGGTACAGTTGGACTATAAAGTCTAGCATGTTTTGAAATATATTAAAATTAGAAATTACAGCATCATAGTCAAATTTAAACTCTCATTCATAGATCACCCAAAACTTCATTCATTATCACAACTCATGAAGAGGAAATAATGACATCAAGCTTCCAAATTTTATGATTCTTTCCTTCCATAACTCCAAACAAATCTACCCAGATACTCTTGTCAGACATCAGATATCAGAAGAAACACATGTTTCCAATCCATCAAAATGACTTGGAGGAAAGCAAAAGTTGTTAGAATACCATCATAGTTCGAGTGAGATCATCTAAATATCTGATGTTAAAAATATTTTACTTGTGGAGTGACTGGAGTCAAAGGGAGTAATTATATTATGCTGGAGACAGAATTTGCCAAGCCAAGATTATGTGAATACTGAATAGATCACTCAGATAAACATGCTTCTGAGAAATAAAGTAATAATACAGTAAATGCATTGATGTATGCTTGATTCTAATAGTAATAATTTGAGAGATCTAGGAGTATAATTTATGAAAACCTTTTATCACTAACGAGAAGCTTTTCCACCATATTCTGATTCAAGGATCAATTTTACCCAGATCGCTTGGGCACACAAACTGGATCAACGTAATTGGTGGGTGAACCAATTAATAATAGTGAAAAAGACTGATCTTTACCTTGATACTTATATTCGTTATTTTTAGACAAAATATCGGTGGCTAGGTGGTATGACTCAATAAATATGTTCTCTAGTGTTTCTTAGCATTGACAGAGGTGTAAGAGATATTGTTTTAGATGAAAGGCTCAGATGCGATAAAAATGGAGATGGTTTACAAAATTGATGAGTACGGATTCAGTTCGCCTCTTGCAAGAATATGAAATATGGAATTATATTTGTGGGCTGTGGGCCATGGGCCATAGAAAAGGAATGATCTATGATTTTATACTCTAACGTAAAATATCCCAGGTAGTTTCCATAATTTAAGATTTAAGAACATGTTCTTCATGTTGAATACATTTAAAGCAGTAAGGAACGCAGGGTGATTAGGTAAATCCAGGGTTCAGGGCGCACGCCCCTATGAATCAGGCCGCACCAACAGATGTGGGTCTTCTTTTCCAGCGATGTGCAGGAAGAATTTGAGTCCAATGAGAAGAAAGAATTAAATAAGAAGAGTAAGAGAAGAAATGTTTGAATGTTCATTATTTTTAGAGGATTTGAAGGGATTCTGATCAGATATGAAGGGAAAATATCTTATGAGATTTGAATGTTCATTGTATTTTTTGAGTTATTTTAGGAAAAACAGATTTAATAAGATTCGAAGGCTTTGGGTTTAGGGATTGAAAGGTTATAGATCGCCCGAGCCACCTTGAGGCGATTGCCAGTTGAGTCTCGTGTGCTCCGCTTTTGAAAACATTCATTTAAGTTATGTGTTAATTAGTAAAGAGTTATCTTGATTGCACCTTTCAAACATACTTGGACAGGTAATTGCACACCGAGGTAGCCTACACCTTTTTTACCTAACACAAAAAGTATTGTTGCAAATTCACATGCCCATCCTAATCCTTAGATCAAGATCATATCACAACCACAACTAGAATAATTATATTTATAACTTTATACTGCACCAAGTTTTTGTATCTCCCAAATAGTTAACTGAAGTATTAGCCAAACAAATGCAGAACTCTAGTAAACTACAAACAAGCAAATTCTCAAGAGAAACTCAAGAACTATATGTTACATCAGCATAAAAATTAACATAAGCATTGTCCTATCTATTCAAATTTGGTCAACAATGATATAGCCTTCTCATCACTATATGAAATAGCATTGCTTGGTTTTAAACGCAACTTAATAAGGACAAAGAAGAATACGATTCACACAATTTCAAAGTTAACATGTTACCAAAATTTCAAGCCCCCGACATCAGTCTAGTCTAACTGAATGTTAATCAACATTCAACAGTATAAGTCATAAACTGATAAACACAAGGTACCAACCCCGACACTACAAATTCCCATGTACACCGTCAGAAATTAACATAAACACTGCCACAGAAGCAAAATTACATTGAATGATATGGCAAGATTACACATACCTGAATATGTGCGAAAGAATCCATGACCAGAGCAAAAAACCTTGTTTATATCCCTCAGTATATTTCTTTTATAATAACTGCAATCAGAAAACAAAAAAGATCAATTTCAACTAAGAGTCATTTTTTTCAGAACCGGGATCCACTGCCATACAAGTTTGATGCAAATTATTAGTACTTCCATTATGAGCTTAATCTTTAACCAAGTGACTGGGTGAGCCTGCCCAGCATTGCATAACCCCATCAAGATGCAGCCTAGTTCGCTACCTAGCAACTGTTTAAACACTGTGCTTTATGAAATTGAAATACCAGACTATATTCAATTTCCCCCGTTAATGCTAATTCTACTAATTGTGAGATTGATTAGTATAGGAGTCTAAAATTCAAGCTATTAACCTCACAATTAATCAGCCCTAAACCTAACCCAAACACAAACCACTGCATGAACAAAATTAATTCTACTCAATAGACCCCAATTTATTCACCCCACACAAAAAAAAACAAATTAACGAGGGCAAATTGATGATATTATTCAATCGATTAACATCACAAAGCATTGTAATAGTTCAGCTCTTGCAGAAACTAACGCGCGTCATCTTACAATCAAGCAGAAATTGCTAAAATAGTTTCAAGATTGTAACTTTAATCATTCAAAATTGATTGGATTCTTAAAACCCTAAACATTCGAAGGGAGATTGATTAAAAGTAGCTGGCGGAAGCTGAATTCATCGATTATTTACCTGGTTTGGCTGTATGCGAGCAAGAGAGAAAGCGAAAAGAAGAGCAGAGGAGAGAGAGAGAGAGAGAGAGAGAGAGAGAGAGAGAGAGAGATTTAAATGAGATTCTGAGCCGACTTTGGCTGGGCCAAGTGAACGGATAATTGGGCTTCTGTAGAATCCAATTTATTTTCACAGGTCAAATAAGGTTATAATTTCTCAAGAAATTCAAGAGAATAATATTTACATTTTGCAGGAAGATAATTTGTAAGTGTTTGCTCAGACTTTATGAATGCAGATTTTAATAAATTGTCGAATAGAGGAGTACGTCGTGCTAATGTGCGTCCATGTCTCATGGTCGAGCGCCGATGAATACATTGAGTTAACCATATGGCTAAAAGCAATGTTTTAAAAACCGGACCGGTGAATGAAACTACAAGACTATTGGTTCATAGTTCAACTGATACAATCTGGTAGACCACTGGTCCAACCGGAATACTATATTATATAAATAATTAATTATAGAATAGTATATATAAAGTATAAACTATAATTAATCATAAATTATAAAAAAAAAAATTAAACCATGAATATCACATTTAATGAATGATTAATACTAAAAAAAATGTTAAACATAATTTAAATTTAGTACATGATGAATATAATTAAATTATATGTGCAAATGTTTAAATTATATGATAAAGTTTCATTATAATATAATATATTATAAATATAATTAACCCTATATTATATAAAAAGCCAGCTAATTTAAAATATATTACATTTAAATTGTTAATAATAATTGAGTACTATAGTTAGTATAGATAATAAATTTTGTTCATTAGATATATTATTAATTATAGTTCAAGTTTACTCACAATGATGGAAGTGGTTTAGTGGTGAAGGAGGTATTAAAAGAATGAATAAGAGCTTAAGGGTTCGTCACCCATCAGGAGAAGTTTTAATTTTTGAGAAAAGCTTAATAATTTGTGTAAACCGGACAAAGCAACCGGCTTGCGGCCAAACCAGTTCGATCCAGTTTTTAAAACACTGGCTAAAAGTTTTCACAACTCAAATACAACTATAAAATTATAGTAGTGTATCCTACGTACCACTAAGACTAAACTAATAGCTTGAATTTGCAATATGGCGGAGAGCCTACACAGCTTAGATATAACAACGCAATTATTAGGGGTACATGCGCTCTATCTACCACTAAGCTTAATAGTCCGGTTGTGTGAGCTTCCCACTGTTGGCCTACTTCAAAAGTGAAAGAAACCACATCCCTCCATATCTATAATTTCTCTCTCAATTCAAGTATGACCTACGATTGTAACAATTCATCTGATGACTAAATGGATAAAAAT
This sequence comes from Salvia hispanica, assembly GCF_023119035.1. Taxonomy (NCBI): domain Eukaryota; kingdom Viridiplantae; phylum Streptophyta; class Magnoliopsida; order Lamiales; family Lamiaceae; genus Salvia; species Salvia hispanica. The sequence continues at coordinate 12,658,608 of NC_062967.1, read as the reverse complement.
ACATCTTAACACAATTGGGAGAATTTGACAATCATTATTAATATTTTGAGTTTAGATTATGTATTTTATTGGTTACAATAAATTGTAACTTTAGGATTTTAATTATGTGATTTTCAATAAAATACAATTTTTTAGGATTTTAATATTATATTTACTTCAAACTAAATTGATTGAAAAAATAAAAATAAAATAATAAGATGAAATGGTGGATTGTGTGTGCTCTTTCTTGAATAAGGATTGTGATAAAATAAATAAAAAATAAAAAATTGGTGTTAGACCATAAATAGTGCAATAAAGGGATGAATTTAAGGCATGAGCGCATATCCATCCCCCTTCCCCTAGCTAAGCAATAATTTGTAAATATTATGCAATTACTATTTAATTATGGTATTTTCATAATGTCAAAAAATAATTTCCCTAGAGTAAATTAGCCATAATATAAAATGTAACTATGGCAAAATAACATAAGGCCATGTTTGGTTGCCAGGATTCTGTCTGGGAAAGTAATCTGATTCCTTAAATTTTAAATTCCTGTGTTTGTTTCGGTTTTTAATCAAACCGGGAAAGAAATCTGAATCCGAGAACAAGGAAAGTTAGTACAACTTTCCAGGATTCTGAATCCTACACTAGATAGTGCCACCACTTTCTGTTTCTTGCTTCTCCAAGTCACAAGATTCCCCCCAACAAAGGTAAAATATCCTGCATTTGATTTCCTGTCATTCGGATTACCTGAAAAGATGTGGCTATGGTTTGGGGGCCAAAAAATTTTTTCCGTACTTTGGGATTCGATCATTAGGCCCCCAGTCATCTCGGGGATTTTTTCTTTTTTTTCCTTTCGTTACCCCATTATGTTCTTGGGTGGGCACAAGATTTTTGGGTGGATTTTTCCCCTTTGTCTTTAAAAAACCGGGTCTTTGGGAACCTTAAGGAATTCTCTCCCATTTTCATCAAAGGGGGTTTTGGGACCGTGGTCCAAATTTGGTTTTGGGATCATTTTATAAAAAAGGGATAAATTGTCGAAATTTCCCAAATTTATTTTTTAAAAAAAATATATCCAAGTCATGCAAAGGCAATCATCCACAAATATCAAAAAATTTGAAAACCCCCCCTTAATTGAATTGGGGGGGAAACCCCACACATGGGGTTTTGTAATAAGGGAAAAATTTTTGGTTTAAAAATTTTGTTTGGGGTTTAAAGACTGGTTTAGGCTCTTCACAAAACACATGTTTAAATGAAAATCGATGAATTGAAATGTTCAAAAAAAGTTTAAGAACCCGGAGAAGGGGTCCTAGTCATCGCCCCCCCAAAATTTTTTGTTTCGGGATCCTGAGCCGCATGGGACCCCATGTTGAACTATCTCATCCACATAGAAAGCCCTTTGCTTCTCTTTGGCCATCAAAATCCTCCTCGCCCCCGAATACCCTTTTAACATACAAAAAGGGGGGTGCATCGAAGTGTACAATTCGATTCTAATCACATAACTAATAGACATCAATCTCCCGAGATAATGTGAACATGTAAACAAACCAAAAACGGAAGGGAGGGGGTATATCAATTTGGCCCCCCACCCAATAAGGAGTCAATTCTCCATTTGCCCAATATAGGGATCAATGGGTGTAAAAATCTACTAAAATCATCTCTATTGGGGGTCATAGCGTCTGTGGCTCCACAATAAAAAATCTAACCCTTAGTTCTTGTTCTATCATCATTATAAACATGAAATGCAGCGGAAACATTTTCTAGAGGTGAAAAAGAGTTTTTTGACACAAAACTACACATATTTGGGCTTTTTCAGGATTTAATCAAAGTATGGGGCGGTTGTTTATATATCACACAGCCTGGGGGTCTCTTTTTAAAAACCAAACCCTTTACCCCCCATCCCCGGGGGTTTTATTTCCTCCCCGCCCTCTCGGGGGAAATTGCCCATCCCCGCACGCCACCCCGGGGGGGTCGGGAAACTCCCCGGGGGTTCCCTTTGGGCACCGCCGGGTTCTTCATTCCGGAAAAAATTTGCCCGCTTCCCCCCTCCATTAAAACCCACCGGCCCCCCCCCGGTCTGCCTTTTTCGCTTCTCCTCCCACCACTCCGGGTATTCATTAAGAGGGGCTTCCCCCCGGATGCCTTTAGGGTTTCCCCCCAAAGGGAGATCAATCAAGATTTGTCCCTTTTTTTCCGCGGGGGTGGTGGGGGGTGGGCGGTCCGGGGGGGAAATTAGGGCGGTGGGGGGGGCAGGTGCAATCTTCTCCAACATAAATTGTACCCAAATCAATAAATGCCTATTCATGTTCACGACAAATGCAAAACCAAAAAATTACTTTCGTTTTCCCCAAACATTTGAGTAGTCCAATATAATAAAATAAAATAAGTGACATGGTTTAAGTCATGTCATAATCATAATCGAAATTAAGCCTTAAAACAATACAAATTGCAGCAAAATCAATACAATAACAAAAGTACCTCTTGATGATTAACTAAAACAATCAAATGCTTCACACGACCAATATTCGTAAATGGATTTGAATAAAAACTAAAAGTCATAAACGTACTCCACTTAATTGGACTCTTTATGCATTTTGTTTTTAAAATTAATTTAAAATAAATATTAACATATTAACTTTTTGATGAAGCTGCTCGAAAATGCGTGAGATTTTATCATAAATCTTACAAATCACATTTTTAGTAAGTATTATTTAAAAAGAAATAATATGGCAATTTGGTTAGGGAAAAGATATGCTAATAGTAAACCGATTGAACTAAAACACATCGACACAGCTTCAATACAGTTTCAATACCATATCAACAAAGTGTAAAATTTTAAGATTTTAATGTCAACACAATATTAACACAGCATCAATCATTGACTACCGTTGAAATTCTGTTGGTATTTTCCTATTGATGTTTTTTTTTTTTCTGTTGACATTTTTCAATGATCCAGATCATAGTTTTGAGTTTGTACAATATTTAAAGTTTTCATTTGATCACATCCCTCCATATATATTTATATGTCTGCGGTTAGAGCGACAAGATACATTTCAATTATGACTGATCAAAATAATGAGTAATTAAAATTGGAATGAAAAAATTAAAATTTACAAGTACAACATATATAAATAGGTAGTCCGCGTGCGTGGTATATAAGCTACATTTCTCGCCGCCCCAACAACTTATATTGTAGTTGTTTCTAGAGACAACGATACTAAAAATATCTCATAATTATCAACAATATATTGCCCCCCATCATTAAAATTATGGCTTTGCCACTGTCCATATATATAGATTTATATGTTTGCGCGTATAAAAACAAGATGGCATTCACTAATTAAAATTGAAATGGGTAATATTGAGGTATTTTAAAAATGAACTCTAGTGCAAGAAATTTCTATTCAAAAAAAGTTTGTTAATTCATTCCAATAGTAGATTGCTTGCAACAAGGTGATACAACCATATATATGTTTTCTATCATTGCGGAGCTTCGGCATTTTGATCGACAATGAGATGTGGAGGGGCAAGGCCGACAAAGCTCGCAATGTCGGCTGCAACGCTGTGGCGCATGATATAGTGATGGAGATTGGGGAGTAAGAAGAAGGGGCGCACCATTTAATCCTTTGATGCAAAATAGGTAAAATAAGAGACACACAGAAAGAAAATGTGTGTTAGTGGAAAATGGGTCTCACCTCATTACATTAGAGAAATGAGAAGTTTCCTAAAATAGAAAGTTTTTATTTATAAGAAAATGGCCAAAAATGAATGAGATTCTATTTTTAAGAAAAAAGTTTGGTTTTTCTCACAAACTATAAAAGTTGCGCCTAAAGTCTCTAACTTTATCGGATCGTGCAAATTTCCCATACTACCCGATCCGACGACATATTTCCGTTAAAAAATTATCCCACGTGGCATGTCGGAAGTGTGACTTGGAAAAATTTCTGAAAAAATGCACGATCAGGTAGTTTGGGAAATTTGCACGATCCGATAAAGTTCGTGACTTTAGGCGCAACTTTTATAGGCGAAATTTATTAAAATTATATAAAAAATAAATATAATATTTAATATATATTTTAATAATAAAATAATACTTTCCCTTCTCAAAACAATGTCATCTCTATATTTTATCTCTCTTACTCTACTTTCTATTCATTAACTCACAAAAAAATATTACTCCCTCCGTCCCATTGAAGATGACTCACTTTCCTTTTTAGTTTGTCTCAACTAAGATGACCCATTACTTAAAATGGAAACACATTTATCTCTACTTTATTCCATCTCTCTTACTTTACTCTCTCCTCTCAACACACAAAATAAATTTGCATAAAATCCCGTGCCGTCCAAGAAAGGGGTCATCTTCCTTGGAACGGATGAAGTATATAAAATCCCGAAATTTAAATATTTTATATTTATTGGGTGGAGGGAGTATATTAATATTGATGTATCACTCTGTGAAATTAATTTCTACAAGTACCCATATCTTAAAAGTATTTTAAAATTCTTTTATTATAAATAATTGAAGAATAAACTTTGCTTGATGTCATAAAATTATACTAGGAATATCAAAGGCCAAATTATAAAAAATTAATAAAAAAATATATAATAAAGATAAGAGTAAGTGATATGTTTAGTACAATTGGATTAAATGTATAATTTGAGGTAATACTATTCATTTTTACATTTTATCTATAATATAATTGAGTATAATTTTCTAAAATATAGTATATACAATTTTCCAAGTAAAGTATAATTAAAAAAAAATGTGCATTCCATATTGTAAATTATTGTACTTTAAGTAAAATATATGGGCCCTTCTATAGATTTAGCCCAACAAAAGATCAATTCATTAAACCTTATCTTTCTCCAAATAAGCCCAATGGTCATCTTCTTCCCAAGCTTCCTTCCCCATTTCACCGAACGAACCCCAATCTCAATTACCGTCGGCGTCGTTTATTCAAATTACCTTCTCCTCTCAATTCTCAAGTCACCTTCTCATCTTGGAAGGTTCTCCACGGCCACTCACTTCATCACAGGTTTTCTTCCTCCTCAATTTTTTTCGACGGAGGGGGCGACCATGGCTTTTTCCGGCCAACCCATAGGACAAATTTGACCCTCTTGGCCGCCGGGGAGGGGCGACCGCCACCCCTGCCCCCCCCGGATCCACCACTGGTTGGGAGGTGTTGACGGAAACCTTTTTCACCTCACTGTGTTTGCCGCCCTCAGGTAAACAGATCGATACAATAATGAGGCAGAAAAAGGCGACAGCAAGATAAGCTATGTAGCGACAATGAGACCATTTCCTTTAGGTTGAGAAGTCGTCTACCTTTTTCTCCATTTTTGCGAGATGGTTTCCGGCCTCATCATATGCCTTAGACAAGTTAAGGCCCAGAGCAGGCAGCTCTGCCGGCCCTTCTCTGGCCGCCACCGTCACTCTGTCCAGGATCCGGACGAGGTACGAGGCCGCATCCCGGCAGAGATTACCGGCGATGCGGCTCTGGACCAGTGTCTTCCCAACAGTAGCAATTTCGCCCACGATCTTTAACTTCTCTTCGGTCGTTTTCTCTGAAAATGCAGTGGCGGATCCAGCCCTTCGAAACGTAAGATTATATAAAAAATAAATATAATATTTAATATATATTTTAATATTAAAATAATACTTTCCCTTCTCAAAACAATGTCATCTCTATATTTTATCTCTCTTACTCTACTTTCTATTCATTAACTCACAAAAAAATATTACTCCCTCCGTCCCATTGAAAATGACCCACTTTCCTTTTTAGTTTGTCTCAACTAAGATGATCCATTAGAGCATCCACTATAGGTGGACAACTTTTGGTGGACAACTTTTTTTTTTGTCCATAGCCCCATTTTATTTGTCCACAGCCACAAAAAAAAGTGTCCGCAGCAATAGTGGACACTTTTGGTGGACAACTTTCACTTTATTTTTCTTGTTGTATATTTTAATTCAATTACAAATTATCGGACTAAAAATAATTCGAGAAAAACGGCTAGTGCAATAAAATTAAAATTGAAAACTAAATTTTCGTCGGATTAAAGTGAGAGGAAAATTACAACGAAAATTTGATCTACGGAAATCACACATGTTGTTCATGCTACGCCGCATCCCCTACGTGCCCAGATCTCTTCGATCAAATCGACCTGGAGTTGGTCATGGGCTGTGCTCCGGCGTATATCAGCGAAACGTTGGATCAGATATTCATTACTACGTGGTACACCCATATGTATCGGCGCGGAGGCAACACCGTGACTTGTACTTGCACCATCTTCCGGCGCCCAACGTTCTGCAGCAAATCCTTCATCTTCTATTATCATATTGTGCAATATGATACACGCTACCATAATATATCGCGACATCATCTTCGTGCCACACTCGTGCCGGGCAGCGTAGAATGGCCCATCGCGCTTGGAGCACACCAAAAGCTCGCTCAACATCTTTCCTAGCGGCCTCTTGTTTGCGCGCAAAATATTGTCTCTTCGCTCCAGCCGGTTGCCGAAGTGTCTTGACGAATACGGGCCAACGAGGGTATATTCCATCTGCCAAATAGTATCCCCTGCGATACTGCGTGCCGTTTGCTACAAAACTGATCTCTGGACCCTCTCCCCGGCACTCATCATTGAAGATAGGCGGCAGTAACGAACGCGTTGATGTCGTTGTTCGAACCTACCCGACAAAATATGCATGCCGAGATCACTTAAGCGGTGTCGGCAACGGCTTGAGGATCATCGAGCGGATGTTTACGCAGCCGTGGGTAGGCAGCCTTTCCGCCACTTAGGAAGGTTTTCCTCCCCTGATACATGCAATCAATGCGCCCCATCATCCCACGGGAAGCATGCACCGCAGGTGCATATCAGCGGTCCTACGGCTCCATCGGGGTTGGCTTTCGTAGGAACTCCGGACCAAAGACTTCCGGATTACAAAACTGCCGGAGCACATTTAGACTAGTCGTCTCACCCATCTGTAGGTATTCGTCGAACATATCAGCCGGTCCGGCATAGGCAAGCTGCCTAATTGCAGAGGTGCATTTCTGCAAAGTAGACAGCCCGATCCGGCCAGTGCAATCACTCCGGAGCGTGAAGCACTCGAACCGGTCCGCCAATGTCGTCGCTATATGGGTAAATAGCGGTCGCGACATTCTGAAACGCCGACGAAAAATCTCAGCCGGGTAACGAGGCTCATCGCTAAAGTAGTCGGCCATAAGCCGCTCAGCCGCTCCGACATGGTCTCGTGGGATTGTCCGACGATGACGAATCTCACGAGGGATCGCCGCCGCCGCCGCCTCCTCGTTGGCCTCCCTCTGCACCTCTTGAATCAAAGAATCTCATGCTTGATTCCACAAATCATCCATAATTGAAAAGTTTTTAGAGATAGAAAATTTGGATAGAGAGTGAAGAAGTGTGTGGAGAGAAGATGAAAATGGGAGGAATATTTATAAAAAAACCTTTATAAATTCGAATTTAAAAAAAAAAGGAAAATCGGCGGACCGCCGCGGCGGTGTCGCCGCGCAATAGGTAGGCGCGGCGGCCGCCGCTTTTCTCTCTCCAACGCCCCATCCTCGCCGCAAAGCCGGCGAACGTCCGTCCGCCCCCTATAGATCGCCGCGGCTAAGCCGGGAAGGGGGCGGCCGGCGCGGCGGTGCTATAGTGGATGCTCTTACTTAAAATGGAAACACCTTTATCTCTACTTTATTCTACTCTCTTACTTTACTTTACTTTTTCCGGCCAACCCATATGACAAATTCGACCCTCTTGGCCGCCGGGGAGGGGCGACCGCCCCTTCGCCCCCCCCCCACCCCCGGGCCTCGCCACTGGTCAGGTAATGTGACATTTTGTGATTATCATAGTTTACCATTTAAAACAACCATATATGATATTATAATCACTTGAAAATTATTCCCATCTTACAGGGAAAATAAAGTGTTTTTCATTATTCCTTTGTTTTTCTTTTATATATGTGACCTTTGGAGAATGCTACTACTCTGCCCACACATTATACTCAAGATTAGATTATTTTATTCAATGTTTATTATTGTAATAGCCTTGAGTCAGTAACATCTAATTTACTTTCTAGCACTGTAGTAGGAATAATAGCTAGTCTGTATCTTCTTAACAGAATAATGTGTTTTATGATCATTCATTTTATATATTGTGATCATTCTTCTATTCATGCTAATGGTAAATTTTGTGAAGATGACTGATCTTGATTTTTATTGGGAAATTTCTCCAATACATTTTTTTATTATTATTGTTATAAATGTGTCATCAATTAATAATTTATTAGGAAAATCTTAATGTGATTATTAAATTTACTAATCATAATAATATAATGACTATTATCATAATGTAATTTCAATTTTAATGATTATATTATAATAATCATTATAATATGTCCTCACGAGAACGTAATAAAGGCGATCGTAATAAAATGGTAAAGGGCGTGGGGTAAATGGAGAGTTTTCATAAATAAATGAGATGGGGCAGATGAAAATGACAAATTCAAATTGAGCAAATTTTTACGAAATTGAAGGAATAATTGCTAAATGTAGGATAAGTGTTCATATAGTAAAAAATGTGTCACGAATAAGAACACTTGTCATGGAATTGCTATCAACATCTTCATTTTTGCATATCAAAATTGTCAATCTAATCTAAGTTCCTTTTAGAAATCTTATAACGAATTGTCAATCTAATCTAAGTTCCTTTTAGAAATCTTATAACGAATTGTGTTGTGATTCTATTCTTATAAGGTATTATAAGCTAGCATTAACATGTAAAAAGTACATATTTAATTTCATCCACGAAAAAAGTATGATATGATGTGAATTAGGCACGAGTTCGAGTATACATAGTTTGAAAACATGGGCTAAATTCAAACACTTTTCAAATTCATGCATTTTCTTATAGATTTTTTTACACATCATTAATCTAAATTAAATTTTAATTTGTGTATTTACATGCAGTACATGATAGTATATCCTTAATTAGGTTCTCTTTATTGTAGTTGGGCAAAGTTTTAGAGGGTGTTTGACTAAGCTTATTTTAGGATGCTTATAATAAGCTTCACGACTTATAAGATGCAATGTGTCAAGAGTTCGTAAGTTGTCAAAGTGTTCGGACTCTTAGAGGTTTGCACGCTTTAGGACTCTTTAATTTCATTTACCAGATTTTAAAATAGTAAATTACACCCATTTAATTTCATTTGCCAAATTTTAAACTAATAAATAACACTCGTTTAATGTCATTTGCCGGATTTAAAAATAGTAAATCACCCATTAATGTCATTTAGAGCTAGTTACTTTCCTTTTCATCTCCAAACAATTTAATTAATGTGCCTTTTGATATTCTAAATAAATGTATTGCCTTCGACTTTCTTAAATGAGATGTTTATTTTTGGTATAAGATTATAAAAAGTGGTGTTTAGTTAATTAAATACTATATGAGAGGGAGCTTGCGGGATTTGTGCCCAAACATAATACATGGATCGTTTGTAGTGTCATACTCTATCCGTTTATAAAGTAGTGCTCTGTTTGATCATTTTGGTCCATCCATAATTTGTGGTCTCATTCTATTTTTTTATTAACTACTCTTTCACACAAATTTGGCTTAAGCTGGTGCTACTGATGCATGTACCACATGTATAAGATACGATACTCTAATATATAGTCATTACTGATACATACCAACATGTAGTATAAAAGTGAGAAATATATTTAATGAAACTGTAGATCATATATCATATAGGTAAATGCTCTACTACTTTAGTCAACAAATGGGCTCTCAAAAATGGAGTTTGTTCCAACTTCTAACCAATCTTAAACCCTAATTCTAAGAAAAGTAAAGGCAACGCGCAAATTTCTCATTCCAAAAAATACTAATCTTAGCAACCCTCTCTCCCATCCACAAACCACCAAAATTCAACACAATCTCCTTCATCCTTTGCCCTCAAAAGAGGACCTTCCCAATTTTAGGTGTCTCACTCACAAGCAAGGGTGCGCACTCATGACAAGTGTGCGCCCTTACTCCCACTACCCATGATGCTTCAACGCAACGTCCTTTCGGACTCCGCTCCGGTTCTCCTCTCCCTCCTCCTCCTCCTCTTCCAGAACCTCGCCATTTCATCCAGCCAATCAGATGGATCAGATGGCGAGGTCCTCCTCAAGTTCAAGGCCTCCTTAGACAACCCGGCCGCCCTGGACACCTGGGCCGCCCCCACGGCCCCATGCAGTGGCGGCTGGAAGGGTGTCCTGTGCGGCCAGGGCCGCGTGTGGGGCCTCCAGCTCGAGGGAATGGGGCTGCATGGCGCGATCGACGTCGAAACCCTAGCGCAACTTCCCGGTCTGAGGAGCCTGAGCTTCAAGAACAACGATTTCGAGGGCGCGTTGCCCAACCTCACGCGCCACGGATCGCTCAAGACGGTGTATTTGTCGAACAACAAATTCTCCGGTGAGATTAGTGACGGGGCGTTCTCTGGGATGAACTCGTTGAAGAAGCTTCACTTGGAGAACAATAAAATTTCCGGCACGATTCCGGCGACTTTGACGGCGGCGCCGAGGCTGATTGAATTGGCACTGCAGGACAATCAGTTTGAAGGTGAAATACCTAATTTTGAGCAGGAAGGATTGAAAAACTTCAATGTTTCGAATAATAGATTGGTTGGACAGATCCCTCGAGGCCTCAGCCGTTTAGATGCTTCCTCATTTTCGGGTAAAAAAATTTCTATTCTTTCCACTGTAAATTTTTAATAAAGAGTGAATATATATAAAAATTTTAAGGTTGATACTTGCTAGATAGTGTAAAAAAAATCTTAACAAAATGGCAGTTTTTGGATTTAGAGTGTTGTTTTGTCCTTAATTCGAAGTTGTGAAATGTAGAGAAAGTTTTGGTTGTAAATTAGCAAAAGAGTAAAAAGTAAAACTCTAAAAGTAACAATTTTTATCACGTGATAGTAAACTGAAACTAAAAATTTTATTAATTCACTTCACTCACTTCTTTTATAAGAGTGAATGTATAATTACCCGTAATTCTGAATTGCAACTTTCGACTAAATAATTTCCCTATTTGGAAATCAGGCAACGACGACCTATGCGGGCTGCCGCTCGAGGCGTGCCCCGCTAACTACATCGGCCCCACTAAGTACGACTACCACGACGACCGCACCCGCCACCGCAAATTCCCGGAGACGACAATTGCCGTCGTCGCAATCCTCCTCGGTGCAGCCCTCTTAGCCCTTCTAGGCGTCTGCATCTTCTTCATCTGCCGCAAAAAGAAGCCCCACCAAGAAACCGCTCCGGCAGCCACCGCAGATTTAGACCAAATGGAAAGGGGCAGCGAATCCGCGGCGGCCCCGGGCGGCTCCGAGGGCGGCAAGCCGAGCGTGAGGCTGCTGACTTTCTTGAAAGAAGACTCGGAGAAATTCGACATGCAAGAGCTGCTCCGGGCGTCGGCGGAGGTGCTCGGCGGCGGCGTGTTCGGGTCGACGTACAAGGCGGGGCTCAACGGGAAGAAGATGGTTGTGAAGAGATTTAAGCACATGAATCAAGTTAGCAAAGAGGACTTTAACGAGCACATGAGGCGGCTCGGCCGCATGAGCCACCGGAACGTGCAGCCTATCGTGGCTTTCTACTACAAGAAGGAGGAGAAGCTCCTCGTCACCGCCTTTGCCGAGAACGTCAGCCTCGCCGCTCGGCTTCATGGTATTTCAATCTCGTATTTCATTCTAATTTTATTTAAATTAAGGCTGATCGCTATAAAATTCATTAATTTTAGGGTATGTCCAGTCCGCTGCTAATCGATTTGTAGCGAATTGGACCTGTACTAAAATTTTTACTATGTTTATTTCATTATATTATGTTTTTTTTCTATAAGTTACTATGATCATACGTATAAAATAACGTTATTTTTTCTACAAGGCAATCAAATGCGCGACCAATTTCAGGGTGTATCCAATTCGTTGCTAGTCAATATGTAGCAAATTGGACATGCCCTGAAATGTTTACTATGTTTATTTCATTATATTATTTTTTTTTTCTATAAGTTACTATAATCATATAAAATGACGTTATTTTTTCTACAACAAGGCAATCAAATGCGTGACCACCGATCGCTAGACTGGACGACGCGCCTCAAAATCGTGAAAGGGGTGGCGAAGGGGCTTCTCTACCTCCACAACGAGTTACCGAGCCTGACCCCGGCCCACGGCCACCTGAAGGCGTCGAACGTGCTCCTCGATGCCGCCTTCGCGCCTCTCCTCACCGACTACGGACTAATCCCGATCATCAACAAAGAGCAAGCCGAAGAGAGCATGGTCGCCTACAAGTCGCCCGAGTACAAGGAAACCGGCAAGCTCACCAAGAAAACCGACGTCTGGTGCTTCGGATATCTGATCCTCGAGATCCTCACGAGGAAAGACTCCGGCGTGGAGCAGCAGGCGGACGTCGACCTCGCCACGTGGGTGGAGACCGCCGTCGCCAACGAGAGCTCCGGCGGTGACGGCGTCGCCGGCGCGGCGGTGTTTGACCAGGATATGGCTGGAGCTAGGCACAGCCAGGTTGAGATGATGAAGCTGCTGAGAATCGGGCTGAGCTGCTGCGAGGCTGACGTGGAGAAGCGGCCGGAGATGAAGGAGGTGGCGGAGAAGGTGGAGGAGATAAGGGAGAGGGAATTTGATGATGATTTCTACTCATCATATGCGAGCGAAAGTGACATGCTTTCATCAAGGGGATTATCTGAGGATTTCAGGTCCATCAATATATAGATTCGAAAATTTGATTTCATTCATAGATATGTGTATATTTTCTAATTTGGTTTGCTCTTGTAATATTTATCTGTGGTTGAATTTTTGATTCTATTGGCTGATGTCTTGATGATTTGCACTTTTAAATGGGAAATACAGCTAGGAATTGAAGCTGATTGCTGATTAACTATTGCAATTTGCATACCATAGAGTAGCTACAAGATTAAAATTCTGAGTTTCCGATGCAAATTTGTTACATCCCTTAACTAAGAAAGACACCCTCAATCTCAACTCGAAATGTCCACTAATAATGTTGAGCCGATCTATAAACAACTTTGCTCAAATAGACTGTTTACAAGGAAAATCCCACCCACAATATCAACGAGACGGCCCATAAGCATGTTATAATTTTGTTCTTCAACGACGTCCGTTAGCATGATTGTCATCTACATGCTTCTTTTCTTTACGACAGCTTCCTTCAGTTTGCTTCCAAGGGCATATGCTAGAGGAGGAGGAACTGCATTTCCGATCTGTCGGTGCTTGTGGATGATATTACCAAAAAATTTATAGCTGTCCGGGAAACCCTGCACATACAAGTTACAATTCAGGTACAGAACGACAGAATTCTCAATATTTCTACGATGCAGCAGAATCATTGTATAGTGGAACAAAGATAGTATAGTTTTTATGTGCACAACTTTAATAGGAGAAGGAAGTGAAGCCACATCCATATCTTTGCTCTAGCTTGGTTTCTGAAGATCGTGTGGTGTAAAAGAATTCACGGGCCAAAGAAAGACACGACCCAACATAAACTAGATATTTTGTTGAAAAGAAGGGGGATGCTTACTTGAGAACGTGCACATTCACGGACTGTCACAATCCTGTCTTGATCGGGATGAAAGCACATCCCCACTTTACCCATTGGTTGGGGGTCTGTTATTGAAGTTGGAAAATTTCCCTCCCAATCCAACCTGCCATAAAGTCCCTTCCATTGATTGTGCCTCTTGGCAGTATTTGGCAAGCACCATGGTATCAGATCAGCCATTTGGCCATTAGATAACTTGACCTGTAAATTGGTAGAAGACGAGTCAGATTTTTATCCAATATTCCACAGAAAATACAAGATTCAGAAGAATAAGGTTTTGTTGACACCTTCTCCTCGGGCAGATCTCTCCAATCACAGCCAGGACGCTTGGGTATTCTCTGACACCTGATCAGATTAAGCTCATTCATTTCTTTTGATATGTGGTCCGTTAATGTGTTCATGTTACCACGGATTTTCTTCTGGAACCACGAAATTGGATCGCTTTGATACTGCATTAACAAATGACAGAACATGAAATAACTATTAGTGAGAAAGTGACCTCAAGTTGCGTGAAAGGGGTCTGGAAACTAAGCTAGCATTGCCAAGTAATTTGTATGTAAGAGCAATCGAGTTTTATTCCTGGGAGGTACTCAAGGTTTACCTCTAAGCTTGTGTTAGATGCACCGTTGACCACTGGTGGAAGATCTCCAATTGTATCTCTGACTGTAAGAGGGCGGAATGGGGCACCTTTTGCGGTACTCCTGACAGCAGAGTATTGCAAGTTTTTCGACATTGAGATTTTTAGCTCTGGTGCTGCAAAGACATGAATTGGCTCTGGCCATTCTGGAAGTAGCTCTTCAGGAGCCGCTGCCCAAATGAAAGCTCTCTTTCTAGACTGAGGAACTCCAAATGCACCAGCTTCGAGGATACCAAATCTCACCTTTTCATAAAGCAAACAAATATGTTAAAAAAATTACTAGGAAATGCAGATCAAGATATTCCATTCTTAAAATAATTTAACAGTGCATACCTGATACCCCATCTCAAGGAGTGAAGCTAAAGTTAAGCGAAAAGTCTGCCCTTGGTTGAAAGATACAAAGTTCCTAACATTCTCAAGAAGGAAATACTTTGGACGGTAGTAATCAGCAAAGGATAAAAATGACAAAATCATCTCGCATTGGACTTTACTCCAGGTGCTTTGATTAAACCTATTCATTCCAGAAAAACCCTACAAGAGATTTCCAAAAACTTTTAGCAATGTAACTTAATGATTCACTGGAAATCAGAATCGTGTTGTTTAACCAACCTGGCAAGGAGGGCCACCATTAATAAAATCGACTTGTCCGGGTAGTGGAAGGTTTTCAACTTCCACTCTGTCCATTGATGCTGACAATTCTGCAGCCTCTGGGGTGGAAATGCAGTCATCTGCATCCCCACACTTTTGCATAACCGCCCTGCATTTACATGATTTTAGTTCCCCTATATCGATGCTGGTTTGCACTAAAGTTGGTATTGTTTCAACAGCAAGGATTTTGAAGTTCAATGCAAGAAATCTACCTGAGGATAACATTACAGTTGTTTACAAATACCAAAGTCCCAGGATGATTCAGTCTAAATGCATCTCCAGCAGGAGCATCGTACTCAATAGCCCATTTTGTTAGAGTGGTACCTGCAGGCATTAAACCCAAAATAGAAGATTATACTTGCAGGGAATTATAAACCTTAACGTAAAGTAGGAGATATGCTATAAGCCTACCTGATTGCTCTAGTCCCTCAGACAAGCCACCACAGCCAGCAAAAATATCCAAAGTTGTCAAGCGGTGCTCATTTGATACAACTTTTTCAGGTTCTGTATCATTCTCTCCTTCTTTGCATTTCCCTTTCTTTTTCCTAGATGCAGAATCATCATTACTCTTCCCAGTTGAGTACTGTAATTTAATATTTGATGGTAACTGCACATGGAGAATAACAAAAGACATTGATTAGAAAATAGGATGAAATGGTCCCAATAAGATGTAAACAGACAAATTCAGTTTTCCTCTCAAGAGAAGGGGAAAGAGAGGTAACCTGCTTAATGGATCCTTTGGAAGGATCATACAAATGTTCGCAGTAGAAAACATGGTTAGAGATAGAGGGGACATCTAGCGCCCCAAGATCCTTCTTTCGTCTGACCTCGCATTTTCCTTCAATAACATCTAGAGGTATGGTGTGCATCTCCTCACTATAATAGACCTGAAACATCATTCAGAAAAATCACGAGTGCTCAAAAAGAGTGAAATACTATAGTATTGATAAACTTAATGGCAAATATAGACAAATTTCAGTATGGTAAATTACAAGCGCTCAAAATATATATGGCAGATATTCATATTATATTTTGACTTTGATTATGGATTAAGCAAATGCAAAACTATCTGGCCTTGATGCAATATACAAGTATTACCTCTCGAATATCTGATGAGTATGCCTTCTCTGATGATACATCCTCTGGCCTGAAAAATCTCCTGACTTTGACCTGAATGGAATCGGCATCACTCTTTTTGGACTTCTTCAGCTCACAAATTTCAAGCAGCTGGCATATTGCATACGCCTTCAATCCAACATTTCTCCCAGCCTTGTGAATCTCAGCCTCCAGTTCGTCTGATGAAAAGTAGGAAGGACTCACATAGATATAGTCATTGATAGAATATTTAGTTCCCTGGTATGTAAAACTGGTCAAAGATGCATCCAATATAAACTTTTCCTTTTGCCTTTCAGTTTCTTTTATATTGCAAGCCTCACAAGAGCCAGATCCAAGCCCCATTGTACCATATGAAAGAGTAAAGAAGGCTCCTCTCTCAGGCCAATACAGACTTTTGCAGTAATATTCAGTAGGCAGTCCCTGCTTCTTTCTTTCCTCTGCTCTTGCTCTATCAATTTTCTCAGCATCAGCATTCGCTTTTCTGTGCTGATGACCCCAAGATATTGATCTTAGATCAACAGATATACTTTCTTTGACTTCTTGTAGTTGGAAATCCATACACTCATTTGTCAAAAACACCTCCCGTTCATTAGCTGTGTTTCCAAGCACAGTTTGGCAGCCCAGTTGCATCATTCTCCCATGACACATTTTACTTCCATTTGACTTTTCAAACATGTATTCTACAAAATAGAAGGGTGGAAATTCATCCTTGTCATCATCTTTGAGAAGAACAGCCCCCCCAACCACAATTTCATTACCATGGACTATGGCCTTCTTGTATAAATCCACACCATTACACAGTTTGCCTACAGATTCCCCATCCCACTTGACTTCCTTTACACAAGAACTTGACTTGGTTTGCCTTGGTGTCGGCTTAGTTGTCTGAGTTTCTTCCAATACAATCACTTTCTCTTCCAAAGAATCATCCTCTTCATTTTCATCTTGCTCTTCAATTTCATGAACCTCTTTTACTTCACCATTCAATTCATCCACTGCCTCAGGTGAGTAATTTGAATAGTATCCAGCCCAGATTCTGTTGATTAATCTGGTTGTAGTTGCCTGCATAGCCTTCCTTTTGGACACAACAGGCTCAATAGCAGCCCTGGGATTCAAATTCTGCTCATTCCTATGAAGAAGCTTCTTTTTCTTGACAAGCCATTTGGTATGGTGCTTCTCTTCCATTTTCTTGGCAAGGCCAAGTACAAAGGCACACTTCTTTATGATATCATCAGGATATTCAGAAAACTGCTGCAGAATAATCTGACCATGCACCACAACATATCTCTCCACTGCTTCTAGAGTAGATGATATAAAAGCAGGGTGATCCTTGGCAAGTTCTGTGATTTTCTTGATCACATCAGTGAAAGAAAGTCTTGCCACCCGGATCTGCTCCTTTAACAAGGTAATGATACTGATAGCAAGCCTCGCAGTTTTCAGGACTCGGTCATACCATGGAGCATATTGCTTTGAAGGCTTTCCAAGTCTGTACCTGAAGAAAGAAAGAAAGAAACAATGCATTAAGCACATGAAAACTTCAAAACCTCCAAATCACATGGAATGAGGAATCTTCAGATATTATTAGTTAAACAGGAGAAATAGACAAACAGTTACTAAGACATTAAATTTCTCTGTAAATGCAACATTACAGCATGTACTCTCTTTTATATTTCTCTATGCTGTTTTAAATTTAGGCTATAGTATCTTGCTCAACCATAGTTGGTACTTGAAACAGATTTAATGCAGTATCTACCTAAAGAATAGATCAAACATCCAAATTCCAAAATGATCCAACTCATGGCAATGAAATTCATGCTGCCAACTAATCAACAAATAATGAATATAGGAACCATTAAATTGTATATTTAAAAATCATACCATTAACACAGTCAAATGAGGTAGAGGGAGTAACATACCAGGCCATATCCGTGCGTATTGAAATGGAAATCATTGAGGACCCAAACTCAATTACCCACTCTTTTATTGCACTCAAGAAAACAGGGATGCCTTCAACTGCAGAAGCCGCAGAACCATTTGATGCCTGAGTAGAATCACCATCACAAATGTATCCAGACCCATCATCTGCAGTCATTATGCCTGACCCGAATATAGTAACATCAATTTCAGCACAGGGTTTCAAGGGAAGGAGCTCTAACGGAACCAGCCTAGCATCTGAATTGTACAAAGCCCATTCATGGAGCATGCTTCGGGGTAGGTCTTCAATATTTAGCACATCAATGCCACTGTCAAAAATAATATACTCATCAGTTTCTTCATTTGACGTCTTATAATAGGCAGGCAAAGGATAGTCATTTGCTATTTCATCCTCATTGATCATAATGTAATATTTGCTCGAAGAGGAGGAGGAACCCCGGCCCTTCTTCTGTTTCATTGAGCGCCAGTTCTCCTCTTCCTGTAACAGCCTTGCCATTTTTGAATCTTCATCTTCTTCTGTCTGACAAGGCTTGGCCAGTTCATTTTTGTTGTCATCCCCGATTTTGAGGCCAATTCTCAAATTCCCAGGCAAAGAGACAGGCTGAGCTTCTGCAAAGTCTACCATCTTACTACTTTCATCTTTAAGAGCAGTTAGGACATGTAGACCAGCAAAAAGGTTTTCAGTCTTTTTTGAAGTTTCATCCAAACCAATAAGTTGGTTATAAATGAATTCACCCTGAGAAAGAATAAAATCTCTGATAGATACACCACGGGAGAAACACTTCATCCCACTCATGGAACGCACAACACCAGCAAGCAACTCGTCAAGACTTAGATTGCCTCCAGAAGATTTTGATAATATCTTATAGACCTCAATACAAGCACTAGCTTTAGCATAAAAACAGTCATAAAACTTCTTATAGCTTCCCGAGGGCTTAATACATTCATAATCAGAAACCTCTGTGGTTACCCATATTACAGGTGATCCCTCTTCATAACCAGATATAGACCATTCTTCAATGCGCCCAAATCCTTCACATCTTACTCCTTTATCTTTCTCCTTGTCGCCACTATCCTCAAGTGGCGAGATAAGACCAGAGATGAAGATATCATCAACTTCCAGCATTTCAAAGGGCTGCGAGATGCCATCTGAATTATGAAATGTGAAATCCATGAGGCGCCTACACGGGCGACCATCCTCCTTCCCAGCAGTCATACGAACAGCTAGGACTTCCTCCTCAACAACTCCATCTTCTTTTTT
Source organism: Salvia hispanica (assembly GCF_023119035.1). Lineage (NCBI taxonomy): Eukaryota > Viridiplantae > Streptophyta > Magnoliopsida > Lamiales > Lamiaceae > Salvia > Salvia hispanica. Next base: position 12,639,416 of record NC_062967.1, on the reverse strand, counting down.
TTCAATTACAGAATCTTTCTCAGATATTCGAACAGATTTCTCCTTGAAATCTGCACAAGCAGCAGCTCGCTTTGGCCTTTTACGAGTAACATTGGCGTCTTCAACCGTTTGTGGAGCACACTTCTTTTTTTGTTTTTGATTAGTCGGCATATCTTTCTTAGCTGCAGTACTCCTCTGTTTCCTCTATCTGATCATGAAAAGTGAGAGAAATGTCAGAAACAACCCAACAAAGTTACTGAAAACTTCAATATATAAATGAATCAGTGCATAGAGCTCGACAACCAGTAAATTCAAAGCACATAAAATTCATATTAGAGGTAAATTTCATTCCATCGGAAACAAATGTCAGCAATTATTCTATCATTTAAATGAAGTTTCAGAATACCAAAAGTGTAGAACATGACCAACTCATTAGATCAGAGCTCAATTGCGTCAATTCGTATTCCAAATCCTTTCTAGATCAAGCAAGATTCACACACACACAGCATCAAAGTCTCCATGCAAGCAAACCAATTTAAAACCAAAACAAAACATAAACAACAGCTAAAATTATTACCCTCAACTCTTTCCGAAAATGAAATGAAGCATCAATGTTACAATTCAGTGATGAAAAAAACGCAATTCAGAAAAAGTGTACCTGGCGTCGGCGAAAACGGCGGAGGTGGAGGCGTTGGCTTCACCTGTTGAAGACGATGATGGAAATGAAAGCGAGGATGAAAATCGAAATTGAATGAGTGAGAGTGAGAGTGAAGGCGAGAGCGATGCAGCGGAGAGTGAGAGAGATCGGAACCCTAGGCCAACCACTATATATAAAGGGTGGGAAATTTGGGGGCGGAAGGGAGGAGAAAAGATGGCGCTAGCTAAGCATTTCAATTTTTTTTGTCCGTGGCGCGAATTTATATCACGAAATCAAATGCTTCATTTGTATGAAATTTGAAAACTCAAATTGTGTTTCCTATACTATTTTGGGACGATTATTATTTTATTTCCCTTTTTCTTTCGAACTGGGAAATGGGTATAGTACTTCTATAAAGAGAGGCCATGAACGGGGTGAGCATTCGGACGGTTCGGATAGACCTAGATGAAGATAAATTTGTCTGTAAAATTCTAATCGATTGTGTTATTCAAATTGAATATTCCTATAAGATTTTAAATTTCATATTTGAGCATTGAGAGGGCAGACGTACTAGAGTTGAGTATAGTTTGGTGAAACTGCCTCATTTTGATGGAAACCGAATGAGAACGAAGCAAAATCGAGTCCTGAAAGTGAAATGGAATTGCATCGCTAGTTTCGTTTTGATTCAATCCAAATTTTCGAATTGGTTAGGGTTTTGCTTAGCCCTACGACCATGGCAATTGGTAACTAATAATGGTTTCCGATAAGAGTAACTAAATGGAAGTTTGGGTGAAATAATGCAATAAATCAAAACGGCTAATCAAAGAAGGCCGAAGCTTAGAAGAATGAATAATGTATAATGATGAACTGAGAATGTCCAAATTCAACAATGACACTAACGTGATTAACAGTTGGTTAAAATGGTGGAGCTAAAGACTAAGTTTTCCTATTTATCATTTCGGTTTCCATTTTCTCTCTCTTTTCCGTTTGTATCGTTGAGGAGTGGTTATAACTGTCATTGTCAGTTATATTTCCCGATCCTATTATCTTTAGTTAGTTAACCTAACTAAAGCGTGATTTTCTCTTTTACGTTTCTTACATCTTATTCTTTGTGTTTGTTTATCTTCATTTTTCTCATCGGTGACGATGACTCTGATAAAACTTCAACGTTTTCTATTACTCCAATATTGATGAGAATGTCTGATTATGTATATCAATCATGACTTGTAAATGCCAATGGTGCAGGGTCCACCAGAATTACCCCAAGGTGGCTAGGGTGAGTGACATTCAGGGGATGGTTGAGGCGATGGTGGTACGGTTAGAGCGCTAGCAGTTTGAAATTAATTAAAAGGCTTTTGAAACTTAATCTAAGTCTAGAAAATTCTACATTGATCCAACTCGTATTAACTTAATCTAAGACTAACAACGACGCTTGGTCGGATGGGTTGTCTCGTTCCGTCCGGATGAGCCGCCATCGGTATGTCGTTGCAAGCGTCTCGCTGCAGCGACCACGTCTCTGCTTGACGAGGCGATGCGTCCGACACACGTGGCGCGATATGGAGTATGCATTGACGTCCACTTGACCCAGCGAGTGGTCATCGTTTTGGTCGTTGGAATTTGATTTTTAAAAAATGGGAAAAATTCAAATAGGAAAAATATTAAAAAAAAAATCGCAGTTCCTCGAATATTACCTTATTTTCGATTTTTATTTTAATAACCCTCAATTCATCTAGTATTTTATCGCTTTCAATGATTTATAATTTTAGTATTTCAATTATGTCATTTTATTTATAACTTTAATATAATAATTTTTTTATATAAATGTCCTTTTTATATTGGTTGGGAAAATATAAAATAAAGAAAGATATGAAATAGTGAGACCCATTAATAGTTAAAGGGATGTGATGCATTGTGGATGTGTTATATCTTAATTAAGAGATGAAATTAAAAATACTCGTATAGGACCTAGTTAAGGGATGAGATAATTTAAGAGCAATCGTTGTGGATGCTCTAACTAAGGTCACCCACGCCCTAGATTTTTACCAAATCGTGATGATGCACCTCGCGCTCCAAACAACACTGAATGATCCTTACCGAAGTCCGAAAGTTACATTATACCCAAATTATTAGGGACTGTTACAATTGAATACCCAAGTTATTAAAATATTCACATATGCATTCAGAAATTCACATCAAAACTCACAAGGAAACAACCACTAAATACATAAAACATAAAATGGGAACATTCATATAAATTGTCACGGTTTATATCAGCTTCACTGAGGCTGATGTGGCATCTGAGTTTTATTTACAGTTGTAAACTATACATATATGGAAAAGCATTAGTATAGGCAGCAACTATAGATACCCCAACACTCTCATTTCCTAAATACAAACTATGTAGGAGTCAATCTTTACAAGTGAAATAAACAAAGGAAACCAAAGGAAAAAACCATTCTTACAACTCACAATAGATATCCCCAGCAGCTAGATCTGTTTATGGCTTGATAAAATGTCCTACAACTGCAAGTCACATTGCCTCTTTTCGTAAAAGTCTAGACTCTAGACCCACCTGCGTACTTTCCACGGGAAACCTTAGTCGTTATCGGGTCAAGGATATCTCTCAGCCAATGAATCAGATAAAGTGTCTACTATGATGGGAGCTTTTAAAAGTGCATAATGTATATGGAAATGAAGTCATACTTATGGAACTAGCAACCTCAGCATCGAACGTAGAGAAAAACCTTAGTCCAGCTAGTTCACAGCATTGTCGGAGCTGCTGCAAACTTGATTTGGAAGAACATTGTCACCAAAATCACCATCCAAACTCATTTGTTGGACCTCCTGAGGAGAAAGAATCTTGATGCAACGTACACAACTCACGAATTCCCTAAAGGCAGCAATTAAAACATGTAAATGTATGATGAAGGAGGATGTTGATAATGCTGGAAAATTAAACTATCTAGCAACTTACTCCCAAGGATCATCACCAACTAGCAAGACATCATTCTCATGATCTACATAGACTAGTTTCCATCCAATTCTCTGCCGGTCTTCCAGTTGTCCCTCTATGCCAAACCTACGAGCCAGGTCTTGCTTGAGCTCATCATAGCCTGAGTAATGCGAAATATCAATAGACCGGCCCACAGCCCCTCGCTTGTATACCTTCAAAAAAAAAGATATCAGGTCAGTGTAAGGGTTACTAGATCGTGATTGGACCAGCAATAATTGCATCAATGATTCAACATCAATTTACTCATAAAGAACCAACCTTTGTATATGTCCGCATTCTAGGAATATGTGGTGTGGCCCAAGAACCTCTATTCACAAAGCCACCATCATTTACATTGGAATCAATGGAATTGAACGCCACATCCGGCACCCCAAACGGCTGAGATACCATTGATGAAGAGGGTACAGGTTGAGCATCTTTGGGGTTCTCATAGGTGGAAAGCACGCCTTCTCCGGAAGAGAGATTGTTTGTAAAGTCCTTGCCTGATCCTACCATGTCTTTTGTGACCAACGGATTAAGTATCAAGGGCATATCTAACTGATTGTCAATATCAGTCCCAAATGGTACATTGCTCCTTGGATCACCGATGACTTCTCCATCTTGGCTAGCATCTCTAAAAAACAATGACTGAGAATTGAAAGTCATAGAGTTGTTTTGCGGTATCTGACCTTCATTCTGAGGAAAAACTGAGGTTACTGAAGAAGAACTATCCAAATAATCTATCTGAGTTCCAGCACCATCATGGAATGTCTGTGATCCAATAAATCCATGGTTCTGATTTTTAAAAACATTCATTGAGGGCTTAGCATCAGACTTCTGATGTAGATCTTTTACTATGTGACCGTTAGAAGACATCTGCTCTAGACCACTTGGATTTAAAAGAGAGGCAGAAGACTGAGCAATCTCATCCCCTAATGTTGTGGATTGGTGGTTTCTGCCATTAATTACAGTCTGAACTGCATTACGACAGTTGTTTGTGGACAGTGAAGTTGAACAAGATGAAACATCATCAGTAACTGCAGCCTGGAACCCACCTGTAGCTGCAGTCAATAGACCATTGCTTCTAGCAGAAAGCTGATTGGTTATTGGTTTTAAGGCACCTCCGACATGTCCAGAAAAATCTGATAGCATTCCAGATTGCTGCTGTTGTTGCTGGAGTTTAGGTTGCTGGGGTAGCTGAGAGCACCGCAGTAGATTAAATTGGCTATTACTTCTTACCATCTGCTGACATGTACCATGTGACTGAGAATGCATACCGGAAGCTTGAGAGGAATCCGACATTTGGTTTGTTTTCATAGTCCTCGACAAGTTTGGTGGGGTTTCAAGAAGCTGCTTCTGCTGGTCTTGGAGTTGTGTCAAATGGGAAGAATGTTGAAGTCCAGACTGTTGTGCTAAGAGTGACTGCTGTTGCTGATGGAGCTTTTGTAGAAGTTGAAGCTTCACTTGGTTATCTGACATGTGCTGCTGCTGCTGTTGGCTTGTATGATCGAGATTTTGCTGTTGAGAATGAGCCATAATCTGCTGCTGCTGCGGCTGCGGATTTTGAGGGAGATTTCTCTGAAGCTGATGACTGAGAAGTGATTGTTGATGTTGCAAAACATTCTGAGATTCAATGGGATTCTGGGACTGGACTTGGCTTGTTGGTATAGTTTGACCACCCAAACTTTGTCTAGGTGAATGAGTAACGTCAGTCAACTGCTGTTGTGGCTGTATAGTCGAGCGTATATTGTTTAAAGTGGATGTTTTGAGCTGGTCTTGTTGCTGCACTGACTCAGTCGGCCTCTGTGCACTGTGCTGTAGGTTGTGCTGATGGGGAACTTGAGTCATGGGCAGACCTAGTTGACGTGAAATATCTGAGCCACCAAAATTTTGCAGAACAGAACCAGGTAAATGATTAATGTAGTTTGACTGTGTTGGGTTAGTCATTGAGGAATTTTGCTGCATGTTCATCCACTGGACTAAGCTCAAACCAGGCAGTGCTTGCGAATCTTTTAAGCCAAACTCATCACCTGGCCATGGCATTGACCTCCTAAATAGACTGTCAAAATCAGACGAGTCATTATCTGCAGAGAGAAAAGGCAACAGATATTTCAGAGGAGTTCAATTCTTGAAATCACTATGACCAGAATGTGTTTAGTTAGTCTTCTATGTGCATTAGTCATGAAAGACATAAAAAGAGGATGCCACATCCAAGGGCAAAACAGACATAGCTCCTTTCCTGTAGGCCAAAAGCGAACTAAGCAGGGGCATCTCGACCCATCAAGCGTGTTCTGACATAATATTCCAGGACCATTTTTTTTTCTTTTTGATTCTTTTCTCTAAATGAATAAAATTTGATCAACTCTACTAGGAATATTGCTCAATCGCATTAAGTATTTTTCATTGCCCACTTCTGTGAATAGAATATTAGTCAACTAATATGATTAGACACCATAAAGAGATGCCACTGAAAATGCAAAAACTCAGGGGCATTCCACTAAAGACACAGGAGGCACAAACAGCAAAGTTTGGATGTAACATTGCAGAATCATTTCTAGGCGCTCCTTTTACCTGGCATTCCTGGCTGCCTAGGAAACTTTGTGCGAAGGAAAGGAGGCGTAGGACAGATGAAAAATGGAGCTGTAATAGGTTCAATTTCCCATATGGAGACTCGACTACGTCTTTCACCAGCAGTGGATTCATCCCAACCAACCTGCTCATAAAATGCCAAGTGAGCATCCAAAAATCTCCTTATAGTGCAGGTCCATTTTAGACAAAACTGAGAGTATTTTCACTGATTACCTGTAAGTTGCGCCACTGTGAGTTCTTCCATCTCACCGGATCCAAGTCACTGATTCCTGTTATCGTTCCCATATATCTGCATCATGCATTTCATACAAGTTTACTAAATGGTAGGGATCTCATAATTAGTTCATATGTTGGGATGTAGGCTCTCTAGTTTTTTGTTCAGTGACTTACTATGATCGTTATAAATATTGCTTTTGGTTTATGAGATATTCACAACAATAATGGGGTAGGATATGAATTCATAAAGTATCACCAATACCTTCTTGTCCCTGATTCGTCTGTTTCAAACATCATCCGGAAGCGCATGCCAAGGGATATCTGGCTACTGCAGGCGGCTCTGTAGTACTTAGCTAGAGGGATGACAAACTCTGATGGACTAGACCTGCTCTCAAAGTAAAATAAAGAATAAGAAATCATGCAAATAAGCCAAGGTATCTAAGGATGGGATGCATCATATGTAAGCAAACTACAACAGTCAAGAATAAATATAACCTTGGATTGTAGAACACAGTGAAAGGGCTACTGTTTGCAGCAGCATGGGCAGCTGCAGCTAGAACTCCAATGTGCATGCTATCACTCGACAACACTGATGATGACAAGTTAGCAGGTTGCCTATTAGCCCGTCTTATTCCCAAGAGAAGCTGCTGTTTTTCATCCCTGATTGCATATAGGTAACATGTTGGTGTCCTTTCAAGAGAAATCCATTTGAAAGAGAAGAGTTCATACTATTCAGATTTTTTAAATCCAAAGAAGCATTTCAGTATCCTGCATCATTACCTGATAAACAAGACCGAGTCACCGGCAACCAACCTCTTTGCATTAACAAAAAGGCTCCATCCACTAGTAAGCAAGTGACGCTTTGGCTGTCCTAAATTTGACAATTTGTAACAAATTTTTAAATGCTCGGGACTACCTTGGCAACAGTGAGTTCAGTGGCGTCCAAAGAAACGAAGATAACTGTATCAGCTTACCCCGGAAAATATGACGAAATGTCCACACAGTTTCATGAAGATCCCTGGCAACAATCTCTTGCGCAGGTGGTTGCATTGAAAAGTCCTACAATTGCATGAGCATTTCAAGCATCACATACTTTGAAGGAATTCACAAACAGACAGTAGATTACAACTCTCGAGAGACTAACCAGAGTAGGAAAAATCTTTTCTGCAGCACGTCGAGGCACAGAAAAACCACCATGTGTGCTAGTATCACTTGCAGTCAAGGTTTTACAGAAGAATTCCGTCTGTGGCTTATTCACTTTCATCGATAGATCTGATCTCAACAGTGCATCCTGGTCAAACTGCAATCAAACAAACATAACAGTTCCTCAAATTGTTACTTAAAATGCCTTCATATCTTCAAATTGTTCCATAAAGTAGTAGTAATAAGCACAAAATTTTCAGAAACATTCATCAACAAGAGAAAGAACCTACCGAAGGCACTGGCTGCAGCGTCATCTGCGCATATACCTCATCCGTTTCTGGATCAGCCTAGACGCCAGAAACAATTTAGTCTTTAAATCCATTCAAAGGAGTTGATAAGAATAGCAGCACTACTAAAAACCAAACCAACCATACATGCAATGTGACGTTGTGAAGAAGGCATATGAGTTTCGAGGGAAGATTTGGATAGCTTGGTATTTGTGCATTGGCATCCTTTCTCATGGAAGCAGCAACCTGGAAATCCAAATTTACAGTACAAACCAAAATTAAACGATTACAGAAAGAATCAAACTAGTTTTTTAAGTCAATTATTTCCCCAAATTATGATGGTTATGGAAAATTGAAAACCAAACGCAGCTTCTACTCAATAAAAGGACAATCTAGCTCCATCTCTCCATACAAAAATTATAGATTCTTCTAAAAAAGGGCAAAGAAAAACTGAACAAGAAGAAAGTAGAATCCACCTGTTCGCTGTGGCCTTGAGGAAAGTAGACGACGTGAGTCCCAGCCGCCGGCAGGTTTGCCAGTGGTCCGGCGCAGGCCTGCCATAGATCACCGTTGATGCTCTTCTTCTCACCTGCAATTTGCCACGTGTCGAAAACTTCAATCCTCTTTCAACAAACGACAATTTACTCGTATGGAAACACAAATAAATGAAGATTGATTCATCGATTCAAATGTGGACTACGTATTTAATATTCGCAATTAACTATTAACATTTGAGAGAATAACTGACCTTCAGCTGCGGAGGCGTTCGGCGGCGGAGCTCCGCTGCCGGTATTTACTGCCTTCATTTGCCCTCTCAATTCAAATCCAGCTCAAATAAACGGCTATGATTTCTCACCAGCTCTCATCGCCTTTCCCCTCCTCTCTCTTCTCAGATTAGGTATTCTCGATTCGGATTGTTTTCCGGCGGTAGAGAGAGAGGGGATGAAAGGAGGGAGACAAGAGGAGGTTAGGGAGAATAGGAATAGAAGAAGATGCTGAGGATTGAAGAGACCAAATGCTGCAGTTTTGCTGTCGTTTGCCCCCTTCTACACACTACACAGCCCAGACACGCGCGCACTCTCTCTCTCTCTCTCTAGGTTTTGCAGTTATTGATTTCTCATTGCCTTTTTGCAGGCACCTGATTTCGATTTCACTCTCATTATTGTTTATCTCTCTCAATTTTAATTTCCTGTTATTTTAATCTGGAAATATAAACTGAGATTTGATGATCGGATAATGCATGTGCTGTCGCTCTCTTCTGCACTGTTTCGCTTCTCTCTCTACACGACTGTGTGTATGTGTTTCTGTGTGTAGATGGAGTCTGTTCCATTCTCTCTCTAGATGAGATGAACACTGTGGCTCTTTCTCTCTCCTAAGCGTGGGAAAGTTGACCAGTGAGATTCATAGGGTGTATAATTACCGAGGTGGATTAATGGAATATCATAATTAGTAGGTTGCGCGTGTTAATTACTTCTCAGATTTTAAATGGTGATGATTATACTCATGATAATGACTTTGGATAAATGTAGAGATATAAAGATTTTAGATATTTTTTTTAGTTAGATATAATTTGGTGTTTTAGTTGCTTTTGTTTATTATCTATATTTTATCTTGGTTCAATAATAACGTCTATTTCAATTCTCTATTTTAGATATTTGTTTAGTTAGATATGACTTGGTGTTTTAGTTGGATTTAGTTGTTTAGCTATGATAAACTTTTCGTTTTTGTATTATCTATCTTCGACCTTGATTCTATAATAACGTCTATTTCAACTCTCTTTCGGTTTTATAATAGTGTTGGTTGTATTGGTATGCGGTTTTCAAAAAATTTCTCCTTACGTGTCTTTGATTTTGTTCGAAGACTGACTTTGGATATGAGATTTTGTTTATGTTTGATTTGGTAGTGAGTTTTATGTTTTTTTTTTCGATTGGTTATCAATCGTGAATTTGGTTGTGTGTTTCTTATGTTTATCATATTTAAGGATATGACGATGTGATTACCAAATTTGAGTTTTCTTTTCTCTTGCCATTTTTGTTTCTTGTTTTTGTTTGATTGATCGCATGTTTCTTATTTTGGCCGTGGATTGGGAGACGGTGGCGAATTGAGCGTAGATTTGGCGTTTTTTTATTTTCTAACTAATATTTGTTTTATTAATTAATCGTTCAACTAATTGCAAACTAGTTAATAGTATCTGATTCATAATTAATTGATATTTACATTTTTCATAAAAAACCGGATAAATATATTGTCAAAATGTAAATGTCATTTCTAATTTAATTCATCAAATACTATGTATAAAGGGAAAATATTATGGATAGCGTAACATTTCTTCAATTGGAGCAAAGTCGTACATATTAATACTTGTTCGGAACAGTGGCGGATCCAATTAACAACTAGGGGGACACTTGCATCCACATAATTGGAAGTAGCCTAGTCGTAAAATGTTCACCTATCAAAGCGTTAGTCCCAAGTTCGAATCCTTCAGGTCTATTTTTGGCTCTTTGCATATATTTTGGCTATTCTACTTATATTTTGCTTATATTTTGGCTATTCTAATTATGTTTCTAACCAATATATAGTATTAACTATAACATTTTATTATTTGTCATTTCATTAAATGGGAGTGGATATAATCTTTATTATTTATGATTTTTAATTATACTTATATTTGATTATTTATAGAAAATATCATCATTTTGTTTCATTTAAAAATTTAAAAAACGATATCTTAAATATTAAAATTTCAAGTAACAATAATCTCTATTTTAAAAATAGTGAAAAAATTTCAAGTAACAAGTTACAAAAAATTTATCAATTTTTTTTATACATAATCATTTGGCTCACTCAAATATTAAATATATAATTGAGATAATAGGAAAAATAATTAATTAAATATTAAATATCTAATTAGTGTAATTATTTATCGCAACCCAATCTAAAGTTTCTAGATCCACCATTGCTTCGGAACGTCGGTTTAGTTAATCATCTCTACTATCAATGACATAATTTTCGTGAATATAGTTAGATTAACACTAATTTACCCATCACATTGAAAATAGTTAATAACTTATTCTAAAGTTAACTATTGTAAACTAACGTTAATATAATATTAGTCATAAATAAATTTAATCACAAATCTTGCCTAAATGAACCGTCGCAATTGTTTTAAAATTTTATTATACATAAATTAATACTAAAAAAATCACAATTTCATCATTACCCGTCCACTTTAAAATCTAATCACAGTTAATAACCTTAATTGAAGTTAACTTACTGTTTAAATTATACGAATTGCAAACTTTTGCCATTGACTTTTGACTCTCTTAAAAAACATAGTAGTACTATTAATAAAAAATAAATACAGACATTAAATTATGTCTTGATTAATAATCTTGTTATGAAACACAAGCACATGCATGTTTAGGATCTTTCCACATGACATGACAAGTATGCTTCAATCAATTAAAGGGCTTCGCAATTTTAATGTAACAAATCGACAAACAATAATTCACTTGAGATTCTCGAATTTACATTAGTTTTTCATAATTTTATTTTTGTGACCACCTATGTAATTTGACGACAAACTAACCATATGAGATATTCAAAGGTAAATATATGGACTATTCATAATAAAATTCACATTTTTTTTGTAACAACATAGGAACTGAGGAACATTATATTCAACCATATACGTACAATCATTGTGATCGCAGTTTTTTTTTTTAGATTTTGATTCATTTCCAAGTTTAATAGTAATATAGTTCACGGTTCACTTTTAGTATAAATATTTATTTAGTTAGCTTGATTTTTTTCCAAGCGTGTTGTTTCAATTTTTCAACAAAATTCTATCCACGTTGAAAAGTATTTGTGTATGAAATAAAGTGTAAAACAGGTCTCGAAATTAAAATTTTGAAAAATGAATATAGAATATTAAATGAGAAACAAAATAGACAATTGTATGGTCTATATTTGTCGAATTCTCTTGACTGACAAAGAAAGCTGAACCATATCATCCAATACTATTTCACTATATTCAGAAAAAGATTTGAAAATTCATGTTTTTGAAACATTGAAAATGTTTGAAGAACTTAAAGAATTTGAGTTGAAAAAATTTGAAGACATAATAATTGCAATAAATTAACAATACACATAATAAATTGGTAATAGTAAAGCCATAAAATAGAAGTTGTGGGTTCGGATATAGTGAAGAAAGTTGATATTAATTAAAGATTAAACTATATTTTATACTTAGAAAAATGCATCTAGGAGTACTATTGGAGTTGAATTTTGCACTATGTCAGATATGATAAAATAAAGACAAGTCAACCGACAATTTCCAAATCCATTGATAGCAATTCACCAGCAAAGTTTTCCATGCTGGGACCCTAAAAACCTCTATAATTTAATAAAACAAACTTTTATCAAATGTATTTAACGAAATTTCCAATGATAAAAAAACATATATGAGAAAGAATTAATGGATGTTGGCCCAATTGTACAGTATATTTTGATATGACATATTGTAGTTATAGAAACTGAAGAAATACATATTGTAGTTATAGAAAGTGAAGAAATCATCATCTGAAAGATTGTGTAACAAAATATATATCGAGTTCGGATTAAAAACGAGAGAAAATAAAAATACGAATAAAATATTTTATTTTAATAGCATAAGATAACACTCCATCCGTCTCGTAAAAATAGATCTAATGAAATGCGACGTGTATTTTTATATAGTGGTTGGTGGGTTGAGAAAGGAAACAATAATAACAAAAAACAAAAGTGAATAAATTATTATATTATATTAAAATTAATATGTTCTTGTATTTATAAATGGATATAGACTATTTTAATTTAATTGATAATAAATAAACAATACCTCATAAACGGAAAATGTATTGGGCCGGTTTGGTCGATTAGCCCAGTGGTCCGCTGCATTTTTAAACTGGGCCGGCTCGACTTTGTTTTACCTCAGACCAATTTTGACACATCTAATTCAAATTATTTCCAACTGATAATTTCAGAAGCAGCTTTGCAATTGATTTGATTTTTTCTATCTAATCAAATACTAGTAGTTTCAACTTGGAAAAAAATTCAACTTGAATCTAATATTGGTTTTAATTTTATAGTATCATTGAATCTATCAGGAAGAGTATTCATCAAAATATGAAGCTATGAAAGCTGTGATACATCATACATCACATACAATGAGGGAGGAGAGGAGACGGTCTGCAGCCCCGCTGATCGTGGCGCCCTTGCTTTTAACGTGCATCAAGTACTTCAGTGCTGTCTCCGTGACAACCTCACCCGGGATTACCACCGGGATCCCGGGTGGATAAGGGCATATCAGCTCTCCACATATTTTACCTAGACTATCCTCAAAGCTTACTTTTCGTTTACGAGCAAAAAAGGCGTCTCTTGGATTCAACACCACGTTGAAGTCATCGAAGGGCGCTAGAGCGGTGGCATTGGCTTCTGTCTCCGCGGATAATCTGTTGGCGTGAGAGAGAGTTTCTGATAGATACTTCAATCCGGACAAAAGTCTCGAAGCATGCTCCCGTTTGGTTCCGAGGTTGAATGCTAACGCAATAGACTGCGTTCCTACGAGTTCAGAAATCACCCCAAAGTCCCTGCATAAGATGTCGTCAGCTTCAAAACCCGAAAGGCCAAGCTCCCAAGTGCCAACAGTGATTCGTAAAGGATCAATAGCGGGAGAGCTAGGGAAGTTCGCGGTATCAAAGAGTGAGATTCCATGGATTTGTTTGATCACACGCCTCGTTTCAAGAGCTAGCTCCATAGCTTCGTTGAAAATGGTTCCCTTTCTATCACTTAGTTGAGCCGTGGCAGCATCTAACGACGCTAGCAACAGATAACTCGGGCTGCTGCTTTGGAGCATTTGAAGGCACCTGCAAATCCTCTCCCTGTCGATAAGGTTACTCGAAAGATGCAGCATTGACGACTGTGTGAGAGAACACAGTACTTTGTGAGTCGACTGCACGACAATATCAGCCGCTTGAGCAAGAGCCGAGGCTGGCAGGTGGTCGTGGAACCCAAAGTGAGCCCCGTGAGCCTCATCAACGATCACAGGGATGTCGTTCCTGTGGCAGAGCTCGGAAATTGCGCCAATGTCGCTGCATACACCGTGATAACTAGGTGAGACGACAAAAACGGCAGCTGGTTTTAGTCCTTCCGTCTCTAGTTCCTTGATGGCTTTCTCTACCTGGCATAATACTAAACCAGAATTAACGAAAACGAAAACGAAAACTTTTCCTATTAATAGATGCTGTGTTGCTCTTGCCTGCGAAGGAGTAATGCCACCGGCTATGTCCCATTCAGGGTCATACTCGGGGACAATGTACTTAGGTACCACGCCAGATAACACCATGGCGGATATTGCTGAGATGTGAGAGTTTCGCGGAAGAATGAGAACGTCTCTGGGAGAACAAGTTGCCATTATCGCTGCCTGAACCCCACATGTACTGCCACCAACAAGAAACCATGTCTCTGATGCTCCGAAAAGCTCAGCTGCCTGTTTTTGCGCTTCCAAAATAGGTCCCTCGGGAGCAAAAAGATTGTCGAGCTCTGGAAGCTCTGGCAAGTCATGCAGAAACGGCCTTGCACCAATTAGTCGGGCCAGCGATGAAGGAGCTGCTTGTCCTCTGTTATGTCCAGGAAAGTGAAAACTAGCAGCGTTTTCCTCTGCTGAAGCTTTTAATGCACTAACCAGAGGAGGCAATCTGCTTTCGTTGAGCTTTCGAGAATTACTATCGACCAAGCCATCCGTTGGGTCAAGTTCTAAACTCCCACCATGTTCCTTGTGTTCTTTCTTGTTCCCGAATGCTACACAGAAAGTTTGCTGAAAATGCATACAGGTTAATCGAGACTAACATTACCGTAGCTTCTATGCCCCACTTGTTACATAAGACACACAGTTTAAACACAATTAACAGATCATCCGATGAATTCTTCGGCTTATTCAGTTTAAACGAAAAATTATCATGTCAAACATTATTCAGTTAGTCCACAAAAAACATCATTGTTGTTGTGCGCAGTTTGATAGCAAACCAACATCTTCAACTAAAATGAGGACATATCACATTCGTTAAACCAAGCCCACGACAGTAACACGACCAGTAACTTCAAGATCATAGCTGATTGGCTTGTTCTCATTAAGTTTTGAGACAACAGAATTGAAATTATATGACTCAAAAACAAACTGTGAACATGTAAGGTGAATTTATTACTCCATTACTAGGGCCCCTCCTTTCACCTGATAAAACCCCCCTCTTTGAACATTTCAGCTAAACCTATAAAATTCACTCTTCAAATTTCAAATTCATTCTTGTCGAAACAAGTCATCTTATCTACTAATATCATACAAACGCAGAGATACATAAGCAAATACATCTATTTTATGAAGTAAACTTAAAATCAGGGAAATCAATTTGCAAATCTATGAACTAAAATAAGTATTCAAAAATCAATTTGCAATAGCTACAGACTCGTAAGGGCTGAATTTGTTGACAGAATATGCAATGTAAAGGAGAATTCCTAAAATAAGTATTCCAAAATTAATTATCATACTAGAAAGGAAAGCATTCAAGCTCGGAATTTACCTGCGAAATACAGCCTCTTGGTGTTGTGGTGAGTCTGAAACTCCAGTTAGCGCCATTACTCACGCTCAAGCTCTGCATATGAGAGATATCAAGGGAATTATCCCATAGCGTGTTTGTGTGAGAAAGAGATAAATATAAATTTGTGCGTTTGTTTTGGTTTTTAATCACTGGAAAAGTAATTAGAACTTCGGGGAAAAAAAATTAGTAATGCAAACTTTTCAAAATTTTGAATCTTAATTCTATTTTTTTTTTAATTTTAGGATTCTTACGTGTTTAATGCAATATATGAATATTATTATTATTATTATTATTATTATTGTTATTATTATTATTTATCCATATAAAATAAAGTTTTGGTTTATTAATATTTTAATAAAGTTGGTAATGAAAAATGTTTATTTTTATAACAAAAGAGAGAAAGGGAAGTGAAAAGGTTTTAAAATATAATCGAATATCCACTTCACATATTTATTGAGGGAATTGAAAAGTTTTTAAAAGAGGAGAAGTAAATGACAAATTCATAGTAGTATTTTTAATGATCGAGGGAATTGAAATTTATTTTTCAATGGTAATGCGGGTTGCCGTGTACGTGTACTAGTTGAAAACGTAGATTATGTAAAGTAAAAATTGCTCTGCTGATATTTAATAAGAGGTTATTACAAAATTTTTTGTCAGACAAGTAAACATTGAATTACAAGATATATAAAATATTGAAAATGGTAAAGAAATAATAAGAGACGAGAGGTAAATCTCAATTCCCTAATAAAAAAATGCAACTTAGAGAATTACCAATAAGATAGATGGTGTTGCCTGTTTATGGGAAGGAAATTCCGCGACTGATTTATTGCGACATCGTGTTTATTGTATTGCTCCAGGTGCGTCTCAATATAGTTTAGTCGTATTTTCACTTTTTATTTTTTATTTTTTTATTATAGTTGGCTCATTTTCTTTTATTAATAAAAAATAGTAACACATTTAATCTCTACTATATTGTTCTCTTTTCTACTTTACCTTCTCTTCAATTAACATTTATTCCTTCCGTCCCATAATAGGAGTCACTCTTATTGTGGGTACGAGTTTTAAGAAATGTAAAAAATAGTTGGTTGAAAAAGTTAGTGGAATATGCGATCCATTTTTTTATATTGATTTTATAATAAAATGTGAGTAAAGTGAGTTAGTGAAATGTGAGGCTCACTTACCATTTATGGTAAAAATAAAGTGTGACACTTATTGTAGGACAGACCAAAATAGAAAAGTATGACTCTTATTATAAGACAAAGAGAGTATTTAATTATCTTTTTACTTCATTCTCTTTTTATTTATCTAACTCTATTCTTTTGGCATTCGGTTGCCATGACTAATAATCATGAGACTATCCATCTAGGATTAAGTTGTGGGATTATTTTAGTTGGAAGGGGGAGGCTATGACTAATTATCATGAGACTATCCATCTAGAATTAAGTTGACGGGGTCAATCTTATGAACCAAACATGATACATATTTAATCATGAGATTTAGTCTTACTAACCGAACGCCTAGTATACTTTATTTTCACCCCACCTGACTAACTAAAAACTCTTTTTTGAATTAAAAAAAACGTCTCAACTACGTACCGTGGGAACAAGGGAGTAATAAATGATTTCTTTTATTTTATTATAGCTGCAGCCTGACTATGTTTACAAAATAAAAGAGCAAACAGTATGATCTAATTACATATTCCCTCCGTTCCGGTTAAGATGACATATTTTTTAGCCAGCACGAGATTTTAGGAGTTATTGGTTAAAATGTTTAACTGGAGAAAGAAAATATGAGTATAAGTATTAAAATAGAGAGAGAAAGAAAGATGAATATTTTAATAGGAGTGAAAAAAAGTGGCTGGGTGTATTAATCGAAAAGAGAAAGTTTACAAAAATGGAAATGTGTGATCTTAGTTAGGACATGCTAAAAAGGAAAACGTGTCATCTTAAGCGGGATGGAGGGAGCAGTTTATATTATACAAAAATGTCCAAAGTAGTTAAATCAAAATCATAGAGTTTGATAGGAAAAAAGAAAGAGGAGGATTGAAAGGCAGAAGAAGGGAGTGGAAGGGCGGAAGGCGTGTCTAGCGTTGTTGGACAAAAAGTTGACCTGCTGGCCTTTGATGACCTCGACGGGGAAGACGCAGACGTCTGTTGAGGGATCGTTGACGACGACGTGGCCCAAGCCCTCGAAATCGCAGGACTTCTCGTCCTGGAATTGGAACTGGAAATACATGTTGAAAGCATAGGTAATGTTTTGTTCTAATGTTAGGGAGCTGCACGAGGCACCTTCGAAGGTGCTGGTGCAGTCGCTCTTTGTGCAGGCCCAGTCGAGCTGGGCCTTGACCTTATCCATGTCACTGCGGTCCCCATTGAAGGCGCACCAGCGGCTGGGCATGCGCATAATCCCTCGGACAGTGGTGGGGTAGATGTCCCGCCCCTGTCCCGAGAGATCGATTTTATACTTGGGCTGGCCGTTGGAGCGGTAGATGCCAAAGTGGCGCATGAAAGGTGAGGACAGAATTTTGTGCTCGTCGGCGAGGCTGTGCACATTAACGTTGATGGCGTGGCCGGGCTTCTTTGGGGTGCCCCTGTTGCTAGCCGCCCAAGTCATGGCGTGCTTGTAAAAGTACTCTGCATTTGAGGCGTTGGCACCAGAGAACCTGTTGGCAATTGAAATTAAAGTATATAAACAATAGTAGTAGTAAAGACTAAATTCACTATCATTATTTACCCGTCGGTGGGCCAGCCTAGCACGCTGATGTCTATGGGGACGTCGGAGAAGTTGAGCTTTTCAAGGGCCCACATGAAGGAGTCGTAGCGCCACTCGATGGCGTTGGTGTAGACAGCGCCGTTGACATCGTGGATGACCAGGGAGGAAGCGTTGTCCGGGAAGGCGAAGCTGGGGTCGAAGTTATTGTTAAAGACGTCGATCATTGGGATGATATCGAGAGGAAATGGAGCATTGTTTTCCCTGAGGAATTGCAAATGCTGGATCATGTATGGCTTGATGACGTCGTGAAACTCGAATTCAGAGGGCTTTATGACGTTGGGTGACACTTCAGCTTCGAGGTGTTGGATAATGACCTTCACGTGCCCGAACCCACGCTCGATCAGAACGTCTTGCAGCAAACGTTGTGTGTTCAATGCCTCGGTCAATGGCGCCAAAGTCGCCATCCCGGTCAAAAATGGAAACCCACCAAGGTAGACGAACCTACATTATCCAAATAAAATCATCATCCAAATACATATAAGTAAGAGAGACGGGGCTAGGCCCAATACAAAATTAAGGCCTAGACAGAAACATGTCCCCGTTCGGCTAGCGGCAAACCATGGGATACTAACAAGAATAAAGTAAAAGGGAGAATTATTTTTTGACAAAAATAGAAATGACTCAATTAACTTGGAACTTCCCAAAATAGAAAAATGACTCTATAAACATGGAACGGAGGGAGTTCTAACCAACCAACTAATTTTACCTTACGTTGCAACGACTGAAATGGAATTCATTTTTCTGGACCCACCCCGCTGCCAATTCCTTGGTTTTTACACTAGAAATCCTGTTTATGGTTACGGTCAAATTAATGCCACTTCCTTCGAATGCAGCCACAATATCTCTTTGAGAGGAAAAGAGTCTTGCTCGTCCAATTCCATTTTGCAACAACAAATCCACAACTTGTGATGGGACCAATCTTTGGGCACTCTCCCTTCCCCAGTTGATGCCTATCGATGCTTCTGCACCACACAAGAACATCGCCATCACCAATGCAATCTTCATCATCTTTGTTGGCCCCAATCAAGCACCTGGATTTGTTTCTTGTTGGGATGGGAATTGGACGAGCATGTTAGGCTTGATTGCGTTTCCCCTCAAAACTCTAGGGCATGCAATCTCAACTATTAAGTAGTATTCACAAATTCAATTCATTGTGTGGTGCAAAAACATACCACTATAATAGGAACAACACTCACAATCACATACATGATACATGTTCATTGTGTGGTTCAAACATACCACTATAATAGGAATGACACTCACAATCACATACATGATACATTCGTCTATGATTATTTATACTACTCCTACTATTTATTATGATCACTATAATAATTTACTTCAAACTTATTTTAACCTATTCAAATTCCAAGACAATTTCTTTATGGGAAGACTATATTTTCATTTTCTCCATATGTTCTACGGAAAAAACCCTCTAAGCA
The DNA here is from genome assembly GCF_023119035.1 of Salvia hispanica. Lineage (NCBI taxonomy): Eukaryota > Viridiplantae > Streptophyta > Magnoliopsida > Lamiales > Lamiaceae > Salvia > Salvia hispanica. The sequence continues at coordinate 12,619,725 of NC_062967.1, read as the reverse complement.
TGAAAGGTAGAAAATTCTGTGAAATAATAATATTAGCGCTTCTTGCCTCTTGATATATTAGTCACTGCTAGTCTGCTACTAAAGGTGTTAGGATTATTATGTTATGAAAATCATGCACTTATTTGACTAATATTATATAAATTATATAATACTAAATGTAGTGAAAATTTTAAATTATAAAATGTATTTAACTATGATAATAATATCAGTAAATATATAATAATAATAATAATATTATTATTATTATTATTTTTTATATAATAATTTATGATTATAATACTCCATGTAACTATAATTACAATTATATTATTATAAATTATGATGGATAATCTATACTTAAATTATCCATCATAATAATAAATATAATAATATAATTATTACCATTTGTAGTTAATAATTTATTTAAATTTTTATATTATTGTTCTTTTTATATATAAAAATAATAAGTATACTTTTAGTTTGGTGTTTAAATTAAAAATAAATTAAAATCTTGATATTTTCTGAACACAGGAAAGTAAAGTTATTAGGAATCATATTCTCGAGAATCCTTTTCCTTGCTAACTTTACTTTCCCGTCAACCAAACATGGATAGTGACAGACAAATTGGAAATGGGAATTTATAATTAATTCTGAAAAATAATTATCAATGTTAGTTAGTTACTCCCTCCGTCCCGGATAATTCGTCTCAGTTTTTCATTTCGGTCCGTCCCATACAATTTGTTCCACTAATTCATTCCTACTCACATTTTATTATAAAACTAATATATAAAGGTAGGACCCACATTCCACTAACTTTTTCAACCCACTTTTCATTACAATTCTTAAAACTCGTGCCCGGTCAAAGTGACCCGAATTATCCGGGACGGAGGGAGTATAAGCTAAAAATCGTATTATTTGAGTAATTATAAATATATTGAAGTTTATTGTTTTAATTTTTAACTTTATTTAAAAATAATACTCTCTCTGTTCTATAATAGTAAAGTCATTTTGCCATTTTGGTACATTCCATAGTAGTGGAGTCATTTCCTTTTTAAATAAAAGTCAACACATTTCTTCTCACTTACTTTACTCTCTCTTACTTTATTCTCTCTTCATCTCTCCACCTTTTCATATCCTACTTTATTCTTCCTTTACTTAACACAATTTTTCTTAATCTCCGTAACGAAAGAAATGTCTCCACTACTATATGGAACGAAGGGAGTATATTCATTTGGATTTTATTGGACAATCAACAATGGTAGCCAAAATTCCATTTTGAATATACTAGTATTAAAGATACATTGGATTTATTTTATTATGAGTATATTGAAAAGAGCCCGAAGAAGTGTAGTGTGTTTTGTAAATAATACTCCCTCCGTCCCACTTAAGATGACACGTTTTCCTTTTTAGTTTGTCCCAACTAAGATGACGCATTTCTTTTTTTGGAAACTTTCTCTCTCCAATTAATACACTCAACTACCTTTTTCCATCCCTATTAAAATATTCATCTTTCTTTCTCTCTCTATTTTAATACTTCCACCCACCTTTTTCTCTCTCTAATTAAACACATTAACCAATAACTCCTAAAACCCCGTGCCGCTAAGGAATGTGTCATCTTAGCCGGGACGGAGGGAGTATCAGACATCTCAGATCCAGAGAATCCACTAGATCACAAGGTCTAGGACATCAGAAGATCGTTGAAACCTTCGGTCGTTGGGGCACACAACATTTTTCTGCTTTTCAAAACCCTCAACCCACTGTACTAAAAGGATTAGTATAAGGAAGTAGAGATCGAATCCCACAGAGATGGAGGCGTAAGTAAACATGCAATAGGACCTGGACACTGTTTTTAGCTGCTATCTGGCATTTTCTCTACACACCTGACTTACAAAACCTTATTAGACCCGAGAAATTACAGAATTTAACCCCATAACCAATACATGAAATTAGCCTTATCATGTCCTTTTTTTTTTTTTTAGTTAATTGTATATACTAATGTTATTCTTTTCTTGAACTACTATCAATCTATCATAGTCTATTGGTAATCTTTCATGGCGGAGAAGATATCATAATTAAGATATGCCTTGTCATCAAACTCTATGAAAAACAACTTATTATTAGACTACAATTTCTTCAAAGTCCATGTTGAGCTATGATTTCTAGTTAAGAAGATATGGTTCTTGTACATTAGAAAATATGAGAATGGATTTTCGTTATCTAGTGGTAGTCAAGAATTAAACCAAAAAATATCTTCTATTTGTAAAAGGGATTGGTTCTTTAATAACCAGTGTATTAAGATTCGGCTGTATAACAATTACGAGGTTTGTCTGATCCAGACAAAACTAGAATAATAGTAGTACCATTTTGCAATAATAATACTCCTACAATTTTAATATTCTTAATCAAACCTTAGCCAAATCCTATTATACTCATAGTACTTGATTTGTTACCATGATTTGTCTTGTTTAGCAAACAGGCTTCACTAAAAGAGCACAAACGACAGAACGAAAACTTATCGAGTTAACATCCGAGTAGCACACGAATAGCTCGATTAATTTACAACCGTGCGGAAATTATTCCCGCGCAAGAGAAAGAAAACCGAACATGGCATGAATCAGATGCGAAAATGATTCCCGCGCAAGAGAAAGAAAACTCAAGTGCATACATAATATGCTAAAAATACTTCTTCAAAGATGGAAGCAAGAATTACGAGCCATATATGCATATAGCTCAAGTCTTATCCTTTTTTTTTTCTAAACCAACAAATGAATAAAGTTTATAATAAGAAAAACGGAACTACCACAAATTAGCAAAAGTTCAATAAAGAAGCCCCCATGGGCTAACATTCTATCATCTCTACCCTCACAATGATACAACATTTTTATGAAAATATTACCTTTCTTTGTTGATACAACCTACATCCGACCAGCGATGTACAAAATTGCGAAGGGTTCGGAAATATTCTGTAAACCAGACATCTCTTCCCAGAAACCACTAGAACTTGCATACCTTAGCACTTCATCACGAGTGAGTCTGTTCAAAGCTGTTTGGGCTCTTCCAGATTGAAATATGTCGGGCTACGAAATAAATCACCATTCACACTCTTTTTGGACACCGTTTTTTGCTTCTTTGCTGTTTGAGTTTCCGACTTCAGATCAGGTGACTCTGTATAGTCAGTCGATGGGCCGGGTCTAGTGAGCTGGAAGTCTGTGTCTGCATACCATGGCATGGGCAGATCTGCAGCATAAACAGAATGGTATCAGTTTATAGACATTGTCACAACCAAAGGGATGATGGTTTCTTAATCAAGTTGTAGTCAAGTGCGCTTGAAGAACAATGATGAATACTGAATAGGATCTTGGTCCAAAACCATACCTTTGTGAGTAAAAATATTCGCACGGTTCTCAGACTGTTCGAAGCAAATAAATTTAATTCACAGTCGCTTGCCGTGCACAAGTGTCCTCAGCACTTGAACAGAAGTGCCATAAAGTTATGCAAGTTCAAGATTGTCGAACTACAAGAAACTATAGACTTATTTGTTCAAGTGACACTTGTTATTACTAAATTCATTATAATAAAACCTCCAAAATATAAGTATACTTTTAGGCCAAAGACGGCTATCAGAATACGAGATTGATTCAGAATTGACAAAGATTGTCTAAGATAACCCCAAAATCTTCACCCCAAACAGAGAAAAAATGAGATAACTAAAGGATCCTGATTCCTTGATGGATTCAATGCAAATGTTCTGAACTATGAGTACGTATAAGTTTAAAGTTACCTTCTGAAGGATAAGGAAATCTTGACATCCCAAGATCTCCAGCATCACTTGTAGGTTTAGAACGCTTCCGAAGATAGTTTTCATGCAAAGGTCTAGGTATCTGAAAGGAAAATTGTGACAAGCTAACACCTTGCTCTTTGTACACCGGATTCTCTTCAAGGTACCTTGACATTCAACACATCATAAAAGCAGAAAATGAAATGTGAGGAAAATGCCAATGACTCCAGTGATGCACAACAAAGCCATTGATACCTCAGAAATACCATACCTCTGAATTTCCACCATTGAACGAAATCTCTTGCCTGATGGTGAAACATAATACCTGCAAAGATTCATAGAGGTAAAACCAGATAGGTATCAATTGTTTACTACTATAATCATGAACACCACATCAACTACTATTGATCAAAACAAATTATGCAGCAAGCATATGTAAATCAAGCTTCACTTTGTTCAAGAATCATTATGACTTCTCCTTATGTCCTCTTTCAAAATTCTAGGCAAATTAAAATACTGTAAGGGCATGTTTTATACAACCTTTAACAGCAAAGAGATTAGATTCTATGACATAAAAGAATCACTAGGAGTCCCGAATTGTTCTTGTGAGGATCATTAACACTAGAACCACGTAATGATTTTCCACTCAGGGCAATTTCAATTATGTTTAAGCAATAAGCACAGAATAGTTGGCATCTGGTTCAGCTAAAAAACAAAAAACTTTCAGTTTTAAGATGGTATTTTAATTAAAGGAAGGCAAGTGCCTTTTCACTTCTTTCAAAAGCATCCAACTCTTTGACCACTTGCACGTATATTTTACTTTCAAGAGCTCCAAAGAACTTAAATCAAGCTGATAAGCGTAGGCACACAAACAAATTAAAAATGAATAGACTGTGAACTAGAATACATACACATCTGCAAACTTGCTGCTTCCTTCACCTCTGAATCTGAGAAGCCGGTCCCAACCATAAGGGGTTCGAGCAATACTAGGTTTATCAATTGCCCAAAGCCTACTCTTATCCTGCACTAGATCAGGTGGATCTTCACATGATATGTCAGGTCGCCATTCCCTAGCTACTTCACAGACGAAAGGAAGTTTCATAATATGCTCTCGTATTTCTTCATACTTCTCCTTTGTCGGAATGAACCTCCATTGGAAGCAGTTGGCACATTGAACAGTGAAAGCTCCCACAGATAGAGTTCTCTGATGTTGTCTATGAGAGGATATAGGTCGAGCATTAATCGGACCTGCGACCTCAGCTTCACCGGATCCATTAGTACTAGGGTTATAAAGCACCAATTGGTACTGAGAAATATCAGATGGGTTTTCTTCATCTTTCCTGGTTTGATTTTCTAACCCTCCCGCAGAACCAAAATCAACTGGATCTTGAGAATTGGCAGCCAGACTGCCTGGATGACAACTATTTAGGGCTCTGGACTTCTCACCCACATCACTCAGGTGATCATCAGTTGCCAAAGAGTTGTTCAAAGGTTTATCACTTTTCAACTTGATTGTAACTTTTAACGAATGTGGCTCCATCACTCTTCTCCTTGAGCTTCTCTCTTCACTGCATGATCACCAACAATACAATCATTAAATGATGTTGATATCACACATATGTAGAGATAGGTTTATAAGAGCATTCAAAAATCCCGATCATTTAATCTACCAGAAGTTGAATACATGGAATCTTTTTTCGCAGAACCATCTCCACAAACTACTGGTTCAGAAAGAACACATTTCACAGAACCATTCACCTAATTTCTCGACAACACCAAAGTTTGTTAAAAATATGCACCATAGCATGTCATAAATCATCAACTTTGTTTATTCCAAACTCTTGTAAGGATAAATTTTTTGATAGCATCGAATACAAAGCATCAAAATGAAGAACAAAAAGAACCCATAAGCCAAGGAGATGGCGAATCCATTTTCTCACAAAAAAAAGATATTGAAGAAAATTATGCAACTCAGACATGAAAAAAGCGAATAAGAAAAAGGAGTTTTTCATCAAATGGATACTCAGATACACAAACAAATATTTTTTATTTTATATTTCAACATCAGAGACGACAACCTTTTTTGCATTTGGGAAAATCAATATGCAAGCATACATCTTTCAACCAGCAAGACCTTGTTCTTTAATAAGCATAAGCTTATCATAATACAGCAAGGTCAAAACAGCATAAACACAAAATGACAAGATAAAATGCAAATTGAAATGAGGACTCACTAGGATTCCAGAATTCAACAACACAGAAAAATGCAAATCGAAATCTGTGGAACATATATCATTTTCCTCAAAACTCACTAGAAATTACGGAACACTAAATAAAAAGCTAAATAAAATAAGAATTTAATGTGAAATAATTTTTTCTTCCATCAGACAACAACAAAGAAAGAATTTTGGAGTACAAATCACATATTCTCCAAACATATCCATCTCCACACGCCGTCACAACTCACAAGCTAAATAAAAGAACAATTACATGCTAAATAATTTTTCTTTCTATCTAAGAATTAAAAACAATTCAGAAAAACAAGATCCGCGATCAATCAATTTACATGTAAACACAACATCTTCAGCTGAGTTCCCAAAAATCCAGACATTAAGCAAAACAGAGAAGCACGAGTTAGGGCGATAAATCGTTAGAATTCCGCACATCTAGCCAATTACAAAAGCAATTACACAGATAAACAAACCGAAAGTGAAATAAAGGTGTATGAATTACACTGAGGGGAATTGGCGAGATCTGAACCGATTATGTGCAGAAAAGCGACGATTACTCCATGATTCCAATGCAATTCGCTGCGGGAGTGAAGCTTCTGCAGAGGTTTTCTCCTCCTCGAGAGGTGAGTGTGAGAGAGGAGAAAATGGGGAAGAGAGAGAAAGACAGAGATAGAGAGAGAAAGCTCAATACGTTTTATAACAGATTTGTATTTCGAGGCAAAAATATTCCCTTTTAATTTTACAAAACCAACAAAACTATATGAAATTACTAAATTATAAATGGAGAGGCCAAAGGGGTAAAGAATATCATCCTAATAATATGACTAAATCTCTTTTGATGGTAAAATCAAACTATGAATTATGTTATTGATATCCAAAATCTTAGTAAACTATGGAAAGACTTAATCAAAATTGTTGTAGTATCTTCTGAATACCATTAGAGCAACATGAGCAATGTGGTTTGAATTACGAGAGTCGCCGGAATTTCGTTAGGGCTGTCGGGATTGAGAACGACGATCGAGATTATCTAACCACGAACGAGAATAGATAGAATGAACAGCAAAGTGGAAGTTTATTCAAAATTTAAGATGTGTGTATTCGAGATATATAGTTAGGTTCGTTAATTTGTGCCACGTCACTCGCCTAACGAACTTCTAACAACTTATGCTCAACGACTAACGGACATTTAAAATCTCCCGCGTCAACAGCCTTGTGCTCCGTACAGTTGGCTTCTCGATTTTCATGCATGCATGCCCATGCACCATAATTACGGGTCCATGTGGGGTCCGCAGGGGTCTACCGGTCCCACTGCCAGTCTGCGAGGGCCGAAAAACTACATTAATGCATAAATTGAAGTTGCCACCAACTCCTCGATGCGGTAGCTCATCCCTAAACCCTCTTCGTCGACCATCAATTGCTAGTGATGATCGCTACATTGATCTTACCTTTCAACACCGATAACGACCTTTATTGTGGGTACCCTGAGAGTTTCGCTTTATGAATCCCCATTGCGCAAAATGTATTCCCATGTTATCGATACATTATTCAATATTTGGCGATTGTGTAGTTGAGTTAAAAATTGATGCAACGACTTTAGGATAAACTTTGTGAGACAAACGAAAATGGTAAAATGAGACAAACTTTATGGGACGAAGAGAGTAATACCTATCAAATGGGTAAGAAATTCTTTTTTAATAGTTAAACAGATAGAAATTTAAAGGTCGCGTCACAATGGACAATATTTTTGTAGATGTTTGTCAATAATATCTATCGTATGGGGATATAACCGTAAATTTCAACATTGAACATTGGATACAAAGTTAAATCTAGAATCAAACTCATGTAAAAGTATAGACCAATTAATGTAATTTTCATCAAAATATGATTTAACTCGTTTTGTTAACGCATCCATAGAAAATATATAGAAGGCAAAATACATTAATCAAAATTATATACTAACTTTTCAACCTCCTGATATTCTTTTTTTAAAAAAATCCCTAAAGCGTTATAGTATAATGAACTAATGAATTACTACTTACTAATAAAGTTTAAAAGAGGCAAACTCTCATAAATCTTTTAGTCATACATTTTAAAAAAAGGGCAAATACAGTATATTCTAGAAAAGGCAAATTGTCATAAATGATTTAGCCACACATTTGAAAAAAAGGCATATATATTTTTAGAAAGGCAAATTGTCATAAATGATATATAGCCGTACATTAAAAAAAAAAGGCAAATTGTCATATATCATACAGTCAATGGTACATGTAATTATGAAAATAAGCCACAAAAATTATTAAAGGGATAATGAGTTATTGATATCTAATATCATGAAACTTTTAAAAAGTTGTGTTTTTTTCTTATGAATTTTGAAATTGACAAATAATATCACGAACTTTACTCCGAGTTTGTTATTTCCTTCCAATTAAAAAATTATGATAAATAATACTCCCTCCGTTCCATAGTAGTAGGGGCGTTTTTCCATTTTCGTCCGTTCCATAGTAATAGAATCATTTTCCTTTTTAGTAAAAGTCAATACATTTTTCCACACCTACTTTACTCTCTCTTACTTTTTTCTATCTTCACGGATTTTTTTTTCGTAATTTCTCGACAACAACTTCGAGAGCTTCAAGTTTTTCAATCTTTGAGGATAGTTTTTCTTGAAGCACAACCTCTAAAATTGTTATTCAATCTATTAATATAGTTGGAATTTTTCCATTGATTGGAAATAACAAACTCGGGGTAAAGTTCGTGATATTATTTGTCAATTTCAAAGTTCATGGAAAAAACTCAACTTTTTAAAAATTCCATGATATTATATGCCAATATTCCATTATTAAATTTGGAACTATTTTCAATTATCACATGATAGAATTTTTGGTGACTTTATATCTGTAATGATAGCAGAAAACCATCGCCAATACAAAAAATAATGTTGTCAATATACAAAAAAAAAACAAAATTAAAAAATATGAATAATATGCATAGTGTAGAGAACAAAATTTTAACATTGAGAGCCAAAATTATAATTGTGAAATTTTTACTATCAATGTCGTCGCAAGCGGTAGGAGATGAGTGTATATAGAAGTGTATAGCTTAAAATTAAATTTATGATATATTATGTAATATACACGTTTCTAGAACTAAAGAATTTTTTTTATTTTTAGATAATGAAGATCATTACTTCATGATCTTAAATTAAATATATTTACATATTTATGTATAAATAAATGTTTATGTGTTTGAAATTCATTTCTTTATAACTTTGAAATTTTAATGAAATTTTTACAGGAAATTACTACTTTTGAGAAAACCAACAAAAAACATGAACATAATTCAATAATATATTTTTGGAACTAAAGAATTAGTTTTCATTCTTAGATTGTAAAAATCATCACTTTATGATCTTAAAAATATTAGTATGTCTGAAATTTTTTATTTATTTAATAAATTTATGATCTTAAAATTCAAATATTTTAAATGGAATTATAACTGTAAGAAAATAAATAAAAAATATAATAGAAAATTAAACAGAGACATAAAAGGAAATCAAGTTACGAAAAAAAGTAAATAAAAAAAACTCAAATTGACAGCAACTTCACATCAAATATTTATATGGAATTAGAACTGTGAGAAAATAAATAAAAAAAATACTATAATAGATGATTAAATTGTGAGACATAAAAGGGAATCAGAGTATGAAAAACTAAAAATCATATTGAAAGCAACTTCACATAAAAGGGAATCTAAAGTGTAAGAAATGCGTATGCACGCCAAGGGCTTGATTGTGGTGAGATAATTGAAAACAAATTTAAAATTTTGGAGTAATTTTTTTTTTTTACAATTTACCCGTCTAATAATATTGTTTCATCATGTACTTAGCACATAAAATAATTTATGGAGTAATTAATACTCTAAAAAAATACTACTATACTATATTTCAAAATGTTGCTTTATCATGTACTTGTATGGCAAATTGAGCACACATCCAAAACCATCTATCATGATGTCCATCTACCTCCGCGTGCTAGTAAAAGAGCACAAAATTCACATCAATCGCGCATCAAACTTTACATGTAATGTTCACTATCAGACGTATCTAAGTTGGTAAGATACTTTCCCGCAGTTGCCACTACTGAGGAACGTTATTGCTTATTTCGATAAAAAAACACTTTACACATAACGTCTAAGGACACTATATGCAAGGCACATTCGCACATCTATCTACTCATCAATTCCTCAATCTAACACATGATGTGAAGATGATGAAACCATATGAATTTCAACATGATCCCAAATCCTAAAGCAAACGAGATACATACATCATGTTGCATTGCAAATAAAATCAAAGAAATAGTATATCAACATATAGCTCTAGATTTCCTTGTATAGAATCAAAGAAACAAGGACTCATGGAATCCTGATGCAAGATATGAACATATAATCAGATTGATTCTTGAAGCAATCTGATGGCCCAAATCTCCAAGAACAAGATTTTTGGTATACTTTGCATCAGATTCTCCAGCTGTGTCAGGAGAGATCAATAGATATCAATTCAGATGAAACCTAGATATTCAATTCCAGCAACAGTCTAACTACCTACCAATAAACTCCATAGATCCTCCTCCTCATTATCCATACGAGTCGGCTCATAATCATCTTCATGTTTCTTGCAAGATCCTATTAGATCAACATAGCTCCTACATAATATGCCTAGATATATTTATCCATGGGCAGTAAGAAAACATGTAGTAACAACAGTACAAAATCAGTGAAGCAGTCACTTGAAGAGCTTAAATTTCATGAAAAAATATGACTCCGGCATGTATAAATCAGACATACTTCTCATACTATATCCAAAGAGACCCAAACAAATATTCAGCACATAGTACTATACAGTGAGGTAGCAATTCAGATGAAATCTTAACTGCTGATACAAAAGGGATAGAGTGAACATAGTCACTACTCACTACTTACTACATTACTGTCTGTGGGCATTAAAACATGTAGACACAACATCAGTGTAGCAGGCAACCAGAGATGTTAGATTACAAGGAAAACTATTTGACTCGGATATGTGAACTCAAACATATCAAGAAAATTCAGAAATTCCATATCCACATAAGAAAATATACAAAACAAGTCCTACCGCTATCACATCGAAATTGAAGTGTAATCATGTACATGCAAAAAATAGCACTCCATCAAGTATTAGATTACAAGGCAACTCCACCCTTAAATGCATCATGTATTATTTTCAGAACATGTGAAAGAAAACAGAAGAAAATTCAAGATACTATTCCTATGCTGATCCACATTCAACATTATTATCAGAAAGCATCACTAACTGAAATCAAGATACCATCAAATTACTAACAATCGATCAAGCATTAGATTACAAGACATCTCCAGTCCCAAGTGTATCATGAATTATTCTCAAAACAAATGTAAAAGAAAACAAAAGAAAAATCAAGAAATCATTTTTATGCTGATCCACATTCAACATTATTACCAGAAAGCATTACTAATTGAAATCAAGAGACCATTAGATTACTATCATTCAATCAAGCATTAGATCACAAGGCATTTCCTCTCTCAAGTGTGTCATGAATTATTCTCAAAAGAAATGTGAAAGAAAACAAAAGGAAAATCAAGACAACATTTTTATGGTGATCCACATTCAGCATTATAATCAGAAAGCATTACTATTTGGAATCAAGATACCACCAGATTACTAACATTCCATCAAGTATCAGATTACAAGGCATCTCCACTCTCAAGTGTATCATGTAATATTTTCACAACACATGTGAGAGAAAACAAAAGAAAAATCAAGACACCATTTTTATGCTGATCCACATTCAACATTATAATCAGAAAGCATTACTAATTGAAATCACAAAACCATCAGAAAACTAACATTCCATCAAGAATTAGATTACAAGGCATCTCCACTCCTAAGTGTATCATGAATTATTCTCAAAACAGATGTGGAAAAAACAATTTAAAATTCAAGACACCATTGTTATGCTGATCCACATTCAACATTATCATCAGAAAGCATTACTAATTGAAATCAAGATACCATCATATTACTAACATTCCATCAAGCACTAGATTACAAGGCATCTCCACTCCCAAGTGTATCATGAATTATTCTCAAAACAAATGTGAAAGAAAACAAAATCAAATTCAAGACACCATTTTTATGCTAATCCACATTCAGCATTATTATCAGAAATCAACACTAATTGAAATCAGTAGCCCAAACAAATTCGATTAACTAGCAGCATATAACCACCAATAACAAAGTGCACAAATTCCCAAATCTAACAACAAAAGCATATAAACTACTAGTAGCTAATCGTGAAGTCGGCTGATAGACACAACAGCGAAGAACGGAAACAGCTAGGGAAATCCAACATCAGAATACCCAAATCGCAAAATTGATTTTACACGGGGCTGAGGAGCTGAGAAAGGGATGGCTTGGGGTCCGAATTCATGCCGATGATGATGACCAACGGGATGAATCCGTAGTGAGTGACGACTTTGGCCTTCTTCATGGCCCAGGTGCTCCACTCCTTGACGAACTTCCCGGCCGCCGCCACGGAACCCTCCTCCTCGTCCGCCGCCGCCGATTTCCGGACGACCTTTCCCTTCCCGGCCTTCAGAGACACCCTCGAAGCCATCTGCGATCGGTGAGATTGAGTTAGGGCTCCGGTTTTGATTCGATTCGATTCAAAAAGGGGGAATTTGAAGGAGCGGCGAATTTTGATATTTGGTTTTATTCTGAGTTGATGATGCAATTATATATGGGATATGGAATGCCCTAGTATTAGGTTAAAGTATTTTCGAGAACATTTCTATATTTATATAATTACCAATTTGATTATTATCGAAACTATAAATTTATTCTTAAAGAAACGGTTAGAATTTTAAATTTATATTTAAGTAATTAATACTATGTAATGGAGTATTATTTTCAAAGTTCATTAGAGATCTTAATCGTCATCCGATCTTAATAGTTTATCGTTCACACGAGAGATTAAGTATTTCTTATATTCGTTAATCCACGTCTCATTCCATACCCCATTTCATACATATCAGATTATTTAAGTTTAACCTTATTTAAGTTTAACCTTAAGTTTTTTTCTATTTCAGATTATTTTAAAATTATTATTTTGTATATATGATATAGTGACGTATACTCACATGGGAGTACTAATTACTCCATCTACCCCATTAAAATTATTTTGGCAAATTATTATAATTATTATTACTACTTCTTTTTTTAATAATTAAAGTTACTATAGTAATAAAATGTATGGTTCAAATTGTTTTAATTGTATGCATTAGGAAATAACTAGAATAAAGGATTAACTTCTGTTTTTCTCATGCGAATAGAGTTGAAAATTGTCAAATTATTCCTTGGATACAAATGCAATTTTTATAGTATATAAATTCAAAAACAATACTACTAGTATATTTTGTGACAAATTTTTAGGTAGAATGAAGTAATTTTCATCTATAAAAATAATAACTTCAATTATAGAACAATAACTTTTGTACATTAAAAAAATAGTACTCCTAGTTCATTTTTATTCATTTGAACAATTATATAAAAGATAATATCCGAAAATAACAATACTCCAACTTTTATCCACAAGAATGGTAGCTTTAATAATTTGAATAATACTTCATCCGTCCCGCAATAGGAGTCCTATTTGATTATAACACAAGTTTTAAGAAATACTCCATTCGTTCCATTCAAAATGACCACTTTCCAATTTTGGAAATAACATCATCTCACCTCTCTTCTCATTAAAATATTCAATTACCTTTTACCTCTTAACTTTATTCCACATAATAACTCTTCCTAAAATCCTGTGCCACTCACGGATATGACCATCTTGAGTGAGAGACGGAGGGAGTTTAAAAAAAGTACTAGATTGAATAAATAAGTGAAATATGAGTCAACTTATATATATTGGTTTTATAATAGAATTCGAGTGAAATGAGTTACTGGAATGCGAGGCCTACCTGCCATTTATGGTAAAAGTGAAATAGAACTCTTATTGTGGGACCGAGAGAGGAATATTTCTCTAAATATATTACCTTTATTAAAAAAAAAATTTAACAAAAATAATAGTTACTAATTTAAAAATAAATGAATCTGGTTAAATAAAAAATGTTTTAGTAATTATGAACCATGTGTGTCTTATTACCTACATCAAATTAATCACAAATATTATTAAATGGAATGTTATCTGATTTATGAATTCAAAAATTGTAAAAATGGACGAATAAGAAAAACCGTTAAGCCAAATTGAATGGAATTAAAACCATCAAAATAAAATAAGTATCAATTAATTTATCTTTTTTATATAGATCTAAATGATTATGTTCCGTCACGAAATTGAATGTTTTCAACTATATAATAAGAAAATACATTTGTTTAGGGAAATTAAATTAATTTCAGCCATTAAACTACAATAATAGAATATCATATCATTGACCATTAAACTTATTTGACTAAGTACAATAAACTAAATAATAGGCGTTATGTATTATTTTCTAAATAAGTCGAGATCTTATTACCGGCAATCCAAATATGTTAATCGCATTTTATATATAGAAATCAAAATCATAAATATTATTCTGAGTCAAAATATCCAAACACGGAAAGTATCTACAATAAAGAGGCAACAATAGTGGAAAAATAAGACATGCACTCTTATATAAAGCCGTGCCTCTATTACTAATTTGACAATCAACACGAAGTAACTAATTAAAATGTCAAATATCTATGGTCTCATGTTGTTTCTTGGGCTCTTGGCTATCACCAATACCCCTTCCCTCGCTCGTGAACTAGAAGGTGACGTGATGGGGAATATTGGTTCACAAATTAAACATCACCACCACCATCATCCTCCCTCTCATCACCACGAACATAAGCACACTTGCCCACCTTCCCACCACGACCATGCTCCACCTCCTAATGACTATTCTCCAAAACAGCAGGATCATGCTCCTGCCCCTGCTCCTCAACATGCTCAGTCTCCAAAACAGCTGGATCATGCTCCTGCCCCTGCTCCTCAATATGCTCATTCTCCTAAAGGTCATGGTCATGCTCCTACCCCTGCTCCTCAACATGCTCGGTCTCCAAAACAGCAGGATCATGCTCCTGCCCCTGCTCCTCAATATGCTCATTCCCCTAAAGGTCATGGTCATGCTCCTACCCCTGCTCATTCTCCAAAATACCAAGACCATGCTCATGCCCCTGCTCCTCAACATGTTCATTCTCCAAGAAACTGCAATCATACTAATTCTCCAAAACACCATGGTCATGCTCCTACCCCTGCTCCTCCACATGCTCAGCCTCCAAAACAAAAAGGCCATGCTCCTGTCCCTGCTCCTCAACATGCTCATTCTCCAAAACAGCAGGATCATGCTCCTGCCCATGCTCCTCAATATGCTCATTCTCCTAAAGGTCATGGCCATGCTCCTACCCCTGCTCCTCAACATGCTCGGTCTCCAAAACAGCAGGATCATGCTCCTGCCCCTGCTCCTCAATATGCTCATTCTCCAAAAGATCATGGTCATGCTCCTACCCCTGCTCATTCTCCAAGATACCAAGACCATGCTCATGCCCCTGCTCCTCAACATGTTCATTCTCCAAGACACTGCAATCATACTCATTCTCCAAAACACCATGGTCATGCTCCTACCCCTGCTCCTCCACATGCTCAGCCTCCAAAACAACAAGGTCATGCTCCTGTCCCTGCTCCTCAACATGCTCATTCTCCAAAAGGTCATGGTCATGCTCCTACCCCTGCTCATTCTCCAAGATACCAAGACCATGCTCCTGCCCCTGCTCCTCAGCATGTTCATTCTCCAAGACACTGCAATCATACTCATTCTCCAAAGCATCATGATCATGCTCCTGCCCCTGCTCCTCAACATGCTCTTTCTCCAAAACAACATGGTCTTACTCCTGCCCCTGCTCCTCAACACGCTTATTCACCAAAGCAACATGATCATGATCCTACCCTTGCTCCTCAATATGCTCATTCTCCAACACATTGTGGTCATGATCATTCTCCAAAACTTCATAATCATGTTCATGTCCCTGCTCCTCAACACGCTTATTCACCAAAGCAACATGATCATGATCCTACCCTTGCTCCTCAATATGCTCATTCTCCAACACATTGTGGTCATGATCATTCTCCAAAACTTCATAATCATGTTCATGTCCCTGTTCCTCAACATGCTCATTCTCTATGACACCATGATCATGATCTTACTCCTTCTCAATTCTATTAATAAAATTTCAAAAGCATAGTATCTTCGAATAAAAATTTAGTTGATAATCATTGTATAGATACTATTACTTTCTTATATGACGTAAGACTTTTCTGATTAAGTGTCGAAGTTAGTTTGTGTTGAAGATTTTTGCGAAATCTATTTGAATATTGTGACAATTTATTTAGTTTGTGTTGCTGATTTTTATTTTTATAAAATAAATTGAATATTTTGACAAATAGATTGTAGGCTAACTAATCAATAAAATTTGAGGAAACTTAATCTAATCTGTACAATATTAATAATGGAAAGTATAAATTGCAGAACCCTGAACATATACTTTTAGCAAGCTTTGTCACTTAGAATATCACATTATCACATCTTCTAAAATTCTAAACTAATAGAATATATGTAAAAACTAAGAAATCATTTCATTAAATTAATACATGCAAGTGTTAACAAAATATAATGAAATAATTATATTAATTGAACTTTTGTAATTTTAAATTATGTTGAGCTTGTGGAAGCTTAATGAATATGGAAAGAGACCGAGGATTGAAGTGCAAATACTTGAACTCACAGCAGTTAGGTGTAACTTGTAACGGTTTTGATGTAGGAGACAGTGGGAAATCGGCAACAACAACATAGTACTAATTTTTACGACTAAGGTTTAAGTTAAGAGAAAATTCAAAATTTATTTGTATCTGCCATATTAGCTGTCAATTACCATTTTACAGTTTTACTTAAATAAAATGATAATAGTATAGTAGTACTCCCTCCGTCTCAAAAGAATTAATATGCACTTTTGAATTTGACACGGATTTTAAGATAAAATTGGTAAAGTAAGAAATATGAAAAGAAAAAATAATTAAAATATTGTTAGTGGAGAATGAGTCTCATCACATTAGAGAGAAAAGAATTCCAAAATTAGAAAGTGCATATTTTTTGGGATGGACTAAAAGGGAAAGAGTTCATATTCTTGTGGGATGAAGGGAGTAATAATTATATATAAAAAAAAATTCTAGACGTTCTTACGAAATTAGGTATTCTCTTATTCTTTTAATTTAGCAATAATTAAAAATTTCTAATTTGTATATTTCGTAAAGATAAATTAACTAGATTTTAGGAAGACACCTGATAACTAATCAGATATACTAGTACGGTTTTATACATGAAAATTCCCTTACAAAGAGATTAAACAAACTAATTAAAGCTGATCAAGTGTTATATAGTTGTTAGCGGTATTTTCGGGACTAATTAACTAGATTTCAGGTAGATATGATAATTAAACTATAGATATTAGGGGGAAAAGTCACAACAAAATCAATAACTAATTTTCAGTGTAACACATATTTTTTGTTTCATCGAGTTCTAGTAATAAAGAAAAGGACAACAATCCATCTATATAAACTAATCAAAATTAAGCTCTAACGACAGATTTTGAGATTAATTTCTCAAATTCATCCAATGCCTAATTAACTAGGCCTCTCGCCAAAGCTTCTTTTCTATCATGGCTGATTACGGTCTTCCCGAAAATCCCTTCGATTTCGAAAACCGGAACCAGCAGTGGGATGACGACGAAGTTGAAGTTAAATATGACTACGTGATTCTGAACGTGATCAACCGAGGTTCCTACGGGGTGGTTTACCAAGCCCGTGACACGAGAACCAAGGAGACCGTGGCGCTCAAGAAGGAGCTCTGCGGCCTCACCCGCTCAACCAAGATGGAGATCAAAATCCTCGAATTCCTCCCGCCCCACCCCAACATCGTCGGGTTCAAGAGACCCTTGTTGGCCAACGGCCGCATCTTCGTCGTGATGGAGCACGTCGAATCCGACCTCAAAAACCTAAGGGAGCAATTGGGGAAACCCTTCCCGCCAAAATTGGTCAAAACCCTAATTTTGGAAATACTAAAGGGCGTGGCGTTCCTCCACGAGAATGGGGTGATGCATAGGGATCTCAAGCCGGCCAACGTTCTCTATGGGGGAGAGGGTAGGGTAGTCAAGATCTGCGACTTTGGGCTCGCAGCCGATGTTAGACTCCCCTGGGGAGTGGGGACTAGGTTTTACAAGGCCCCTGAGACTCTATGTGAATGGGAAGGGTGTACGGGTAAGGTCGATATCTGGTCAGTGGGGTGCATGATGGCGCAGTTTGTGTTGGATGCGCCCCTCTTTCATGGGCGGTCGGACAAACATCAGCTTCAATGCATACAGGATGTGCTATGCGGCCAGGCCAACCTAATAGAGCTGATAGTGTCTATTTCAGGAGAGACAATACTCAGCCAATCGGGATTGAATTTGCTTAAGAAGCTTCTCGCGTACTACCCGTGTGAGAGGATATCAGCCATGGAGGCTCTCGAACACCCTTGGTTCACTGAAGATTGAAGAAAGTGACTAGGGTAAGGAGTGAAGCATTTTCTTTGTTTTTTTCCCAAACGGGGGTCTCGTTGTATTGGGTCCTATTTGCCGTATTGGGCCTAGCTTATCTTGTGTGTCTATTTGTATAGAAGTAGGGCACATAACTCTAATATGAAACCGCTATCATAATAAAATATGTTCTCTGTGCTTGCCCGTGGACGTAGCCAACACAACGCTGGTGAACCACGTAAATCTATGTTTTTTTATATCTCTGTTTGTTTCGATTACTTAGTTACCCCAATATGTCATAGCAAAAATATTGTGAAATCGTCGTTGTTAGACTTCAAATTTAATTTAATTTCCAGAGAAATAAAATATTCTAGATTTTTATTATTAAGATTTACAGAGTAAAATATTATCATTATTGAAATAAAAAATTTATTAAAGTCATGGAAAAGAGTAACACAAAGTTTTTCTACTCTATAAGGTTTCTAAAAAAAATACACAACTCTATTTACCTGCAATCAATTATTCCACTCACACAGTTTAATAAATTGCCCAGTTGCTTGTCCTTTAGCTTTCACTTATTCTATCTCGAAATTTACTTATTTTTCTCTAAGTGTGGTCTAGTTTGTTTGCCTTAATTTCAAGTTCGTTTATTTCTCAACTAGTTTCAACTCTAGTCTAGTCGTTTATATTTCATACTCATTTTGTCCATAAAAAATACTCCCTCATAAGGATCGTCATCCGACTTGCCATATGCTAATTAATATTCTCTTTGTCCCAATCTACGTGAGACCTATTCCTTTTTGGCATAAGTGAAATATTTCCTATTTCGGCAATTATTAATGCACTTTTCTCTCATACCCTATCTTCTTAAAGCATCCCCAATAAGGCCCTAAGAAAATAGTTGCGGCTGTCACTAATCTGGGGCCTCATTGCAACCTTCAAATTTCCTGGCCACAGCAAAAATAGGCGCAGCTGCGACGGACGGCGGTACTGTTGTTTTTGCGGCTTTATTGCAAGTCATTTTCAGCTGCAAGATGCGGTTGAAATCACTTTTTTTTTTCAATTTAATACATTATTCTTACTCAAAATACCTCTATTCTTCTTCGATTTATCATAGGATAAATATTTATTCCTCAATCTTCGTGGCCAAGAAAAATGACTCAACACTAACGGGACGGAGTTGGAATATACTACTATAGCGTTAGTTGTAGCATTTACCTGTCCTTTTTATTCTTAGTTAATTCTTGTAATCGTTGAATATTGTATTGACTGAAAAGTTACTCCAATTCCAATATGGTTAATGACTTGGAACTAAAGCAATATATGGTAAGTATAACTAAAATCTAATCAATTGAATTTGGATATCATTGATTTTATTTAATATAACACGATTGATTCTACAGCTATATATATGATAGCAATTAGCAATACCTAAAATCTAATCACTTAATTAACATAGTTGATTTTTTTTTCTCGACCTTTACATATACTAGGTCTATTCTCGACTCCAAATTCTACCACTAAAATTTAACATACAGCAATGAATAACGATGTGTTGACAGAGATTCTGTTGCATCTGCCAGTGCAGTGTATGCTGAGATTCCGAGCTGTCTGCAAATCCTGGCATTACATTCTGAAATCTCCACACTCACAACAACAATTGCAACAAATCAGAAGACACTGTCTTTCTACATGTTATTTTCTCAAATAATGGAATCCGAGTACTATACAATAGGCGGTCATTAATCTCGAATGAGACCGCCCATTTTAATGATGTAGAGCGGCCCTACTCGCTTGTTGATGAACGAGTTAGTTTTTATGGGCCAGTTAAGGGTCTAATCTGCATCAACCCCTCGTATCTCTTGACGCCCATAGCTATATGCAGCCCTTTTCTAGGCCAGTTCAAGATTCTCCCATCATTACCTTCCTCGTGTCTATATTCCAGACACTCGGCTGCAGTTGGTTTTGACGAAGATTACAAAGTTGTGCAGCTGTTGGAATGCAAAATAGACCGCAGTCTCCACGCCCATGTTTACTCAAGCAAGACAGGTACATGGAAGGAGTTGGCTGGAGACGCCCGCGTCGTCCTTGTCAATAAGGAATTATACTCGGATGTTAGTCCCATGAAATCGGCATGCAAGAATGGCCATTTTGCGCACTGGCACGTGTATGGGCTTAGGGTGGGAATTTATGGAATAGTGCGTGTTAACCTGATACTAAGCTTCGACATGAGGAATGAAGTGTTTCACACGATCGACTGTGGGGCCGATTATGTTACTAGTCAGTATTTTGCAGAAGATGAACACTCATTTCTCCGCTTTGATTTTCATTCTAATAATGCAAATTCTGTACAAATTTACGAGTCGAGTTTTGAAGGAAAGAAATTGAGTTGGAATCGCAGAATGCACGTGGAAGTGCCTTCGCATGAAATACCACCTCGATCGAGTACTGGTTTCACCGGTTGTGTTTTTTTTTAGGTTTACAGTGACGTGTTTGTGTATGATTATCGTGCAAGAAAATTCATCTGCATGACGCACCAAAAAAACATATCACTATCGCAGCATTGTGATGAGGAGATTTTTTAGTGCAAAGGAAGCTTTGTTTCACTAATGTAATCGATACTATTTTTGAGTCTTATGGGGAGCTTTGTTGCGTCTAATGTGAACCGTCATGGTCTACTAGTTACGGTTTTTGATACGGACCCAACGGCTGCCGACACAAGCTTGCTACGGTAGCCCATGAGGAGCAGGAGCCAAGGCCCAAGACCTGCCCACGGCGAAACCAAGTTCTACCAACTTGTTATGGAGACTTTGTTTACTTCTTTTGGATTTTTTTACTACTATATATTAGTATTTTGTTTTGAGTTGAATATTATAAGCTTCTTTTTTGATTTTCTTTACCAGGATCATATTAGGAGTTGAACTGCATAGGTGTTTCATTTACTTAAGTTTTGATTTGTTGGCTCCTGAATTATTTGAGTTTTCAATGAATTTTAAAGAAGGATATTTATTGAAAATGCTACTATTGACTAATACTTGGAATTATTCCCCATCTTTCTCAAAAGAGTAAAGGTCAAATGTGGTCCCTAACATATGGTCGTTTTATCAATTTGGTCCTTAACATTATCTTTTTGATTATTTGGTCCCTCACAAATAAACTCGGACCCGAATCGGTCCTCACTTAACAGAACCGTCAAAAAATAGACGATGACCGCAATTTGACTATATTAAATTACTAATGGTAATTAATTATACCTAATTATAATTCTTAATTCCTATTAAATTACAAATTATTCATTTCATTTTGCAACTGATAAGTGAGGACCGATTTGGGTCCGAGTTTATTTGTGAGGGACCAAATAATCAAAAAGATAATGTTAAGGACCAAATTGATAAAACGGTCATATGTTAGGGACCACATTTGGCCTTTACTCTTCTCAAAATTGAAATTTCATAATTTAGTATTCTGTTTTAAAAAGCAATCCTAATTTCCAAATGGAATGATTATTTAATGAGTTCGCACACACTGTTTGTCACTATTTATATGTATACAATGAAGGATCTTGAATAACTCTTTAACCCTTGGCATAACTCTATAACTCTTCTTCACGATATTACTGTCGATGCATGCACTGGGCTGACATCGGCGTCGCCATCGAATCCTTAAGATTCCAAAACACAATCTCCGGCACACATTCTCCGTATCCCTTCTCTTTATACTTCTTCACTATTGGCGAAACATGTTGTGGCTGTCTGGCTGATTTTGGGCTGCCTTATTGCAATTGTTGTGACTGAAATAAAAATGCTAACATGACAAGAGAAAAATGGACTGTGGCGGATTTTGAGACTGATTTTTGGGGTCTTATTGTTTATACCCTTGTGATTATATTTTATTTTTTCTATTTTACTTTATTGCCGAAAGCCAAACCATTCACTTACTTTATTCTCTCATATTTTATTTATTAAATGATATTAGAGCCATGGGAAAAAAGGAGAATGTAAACACTTTAGGTTTGGGATTATTCTCTGTATATTATTTCACGTCTGAATCACCCTTAAAGTAGAGGTTTTATGTATGCTTGTAAATCTATGGTAACAAGATAAAGAGTATCCCTGACAATATTCTTGATTGATATATGATTTGATTCTCCATAATCTTTTCTTCATTCTAACATTATTATCTAATTACTTGTTTATTTTATTTAATTCACTATTTTATTTGCACTCCAGTACTTATTTTAATAAATATTTATTCCTTAATTTTCGTGGCCAAGAGAAACGACTCAACACTAACAGGACAGAGATAATAATATATTATAGAATATAGCATTAATTGTGGCATTTACCCGTCCTTTTTATTCTTTAGTTAATTCTTGTAATCGTTTTCTTTTAGAATTTCGATTTGCCGTCTCTTAAAATTGTTTTAGGTTTTCTATAATTTTTACAGATACATTGTTTGAGTTTTCTTTTTAACTTAAAAATTAGAGTACATTACTTTAATATGGTAACGACTTGGAAATTACTGATATCGTTGAATATTTTATTGACTGAAAAATTACTCCAATTCCAATCTGTTAATGACTTGGAACTAAAGCAATAAATATTGTGTAGCATATGGTAAGTATAAATAAAATCTAATCAATTGAATTTGGATATTATTGATTTTATAAATCGAATATCCTACAACAATATGGTAGTAATTGGTAACGACATGGAAATTATTCCCTGAATATGTATGATAGCAATACCTAAAATCTAATCACAATTAACATAGTTGATTATTCTTTTTTTCTCGACCTTCACATACAGGTCTATTCTCGACTCCAAATTCTACCATTAAAATTTAACATACAGCAATGAACAACGATGTGTTGACAGAGATTCTATTGCATCTACCCGTGCAGTGTTTGTTGAGATTCAGAACTGTATGCAAATACAGGTGTCGCGTCATCGAATCTCCGCTTTTTCAAAAACTTCACAATCACAACAACAATTGCAGCAAATCAGAAGACACAGTCTTTCTACACGTTATTTTCTCCGGTAATGGAATTCGAGTGCAACACAACATGCAGTCATTAATCTCGTACGAGACCGCCCATTTTAACGATTTTCATGGGCCAGTTAACGGTCTAATATGCTTCAACAACTCACATTGCAGGGGGCCCATAGCCATATGCAACCCTTTTCTAGGCCAATTCATGAATCTCCCATCATCTACACCCTGTCCCAACCGCTCGTGTGAAATATCCAAATGCTCAGCTGCTATTGGTTACGACGATGAAGATTACAAAGTTGTGCAACTGTTGGAATGCAAGACACACCGCAGTCTCCACGCCCATGTTTACTCAAGAAAGACTGGTGCATGGAAGGAGTTGGCTGGAGACGCCCGTGTCGTCCTTGACAGTATGGAATTATACCCGGATGTTAGTCCCATGAAATCGGCATGCAAGAATGGCTATTTTGCACACTGGCGCGTGTATGGGTGTACGATGCGCAGTGATCATTGCCTATTTTATGATAACCTAATACTAAGCTTCGACATGAGGAATGAAGTGTTTCAAACAGTCGACGACGGTGGGGCCAGTTATGTTAATACTCGGTATTTTGCAGAAGATGAACACTCATTTCTCCGCTTTAATTTTCATTCTAAATATGAAAATTTTGTACAAATTTACAAGTCGAGTTTTGAAGGAAAAAAAATGAGTTGGAGCCTTCGCATGAAATACCACCTCGATCGAGTACTGGTTTCACTGGTTGTGTTTTTTTTTAAGTTTATAAGGATGTGTTTGTGTATGATTATCGTGCAAGAAAATTCATTTGCATGACGCACAAAAAAAATATATCACTATCGCAGCATTGTGATGAGGGGATTTTTGAGTGCACAGGGAGCTTTGTTTCACTAATGTAATCGATGCTATTTTTGAGTCTTATGGGGAGCTTTGTTGCGTCTTATGTGAACCATCTTGGTCTAGCACTTTGAGTTTTTGATACGGACCCAACGGCTGCCGACACAAGCTTGCTGCCGGCAGCCCATGAGGAGCAGGAGCCAAGGCCCGAGACCTGCCCGCAGCGAAACCGAGTTCCACCAACTTGTTATGGAGACTTTGTTTACTTCTTTTGGATATTTATTTTCTTATTTGATTTAATTACTACTACTATATATTAAGTATTTTCTTTTGAGTCGAGCATTATAAGCTTCTCTCTTGGTTTTCTTTGTCCCGGATCATATTAGGAGATGAACTACATAGGTGTTTTGATTCGTTGTCTCCTGAATCATTTGAGTTTTCAATAAATTTTAAAGAGTGATATTTATTAAAGTTGCTACTATTGACTAGTAATACTTGGAATTATTCCCCATTTTTCTCAAAGTTATATTTAGTGGAAAGATGTTTTTTGTTTACACAAATGAAACAAATGAAACTAAGAGCACATATTGGCTTCTCAATTCATCTACTTGACTACCTCCTCCACGGATGCAGTTGTGGGGAATCTGAATTGAATTTCAGATTAAAATGGAATGATTATCATTGAATCTTTGTCAGTATTTACATTGTATAGTACAATGAAGGATCTCGAATAACTCTTTAACCCAAGGTGACAGGACAACAGAGGCAAACCACCACATCTGAATTCCTCCTCCTCAGGGCTTCTTCAACTTTAGATGCATTCGCTAGGCCGAGTGTATGGCTTTAACAAGACGTCTTTCCAGCTGGGCTTGTGGTCGATAGGCTGAGGTGGAGGAGCATCATCCAAAGCTTCTCTGTCATCCACCTCATTCTCTGACTCCGTCTCCTCCTCCTCCTTCTCCTCCTCCTCCTCCTCCTCCTCCTCCTCCTTCCTTTTTGCGAGCATAGCTCGTTGCTCAACTTTATCAAGCTCACTAAATACAACTAGTTTTTCATATTTTTCACCAGCAATTGCAGCATCCATCACCATCACTGGATCCATGATTCCTCCCTTTTCAAGAAATATTTTCATCAAATTCTTGGAGTATCCGCTCACTAACGCCACCCCTTTCTGGTTCGCCTCCACAGGCGTCGCCTTCGAATCCCTGAGATTCCAAAACACAATCTCCGGCACACATTCTCCATATCCCTTCTCCTTAAACTTCCTCACTATCGCCTCATAATCTGTCTCCCATGGATTTTCCGATGCCTGATCGAATTCCATATTACTGAACACAAACAACCTCTTTATCATCTCTTCCGCCTTCAGCTTCTTCTCACCGCCACTTTCAGTATTACATCAAACACCTTCTGGAAATCAGTGTTCATCCCCCATTCCATACTTCTAACAAACTCAGTCTTCGATTTCAAGCTCTCCCCTCCCACTTTTTGAAGCTTTGGTTTTCTGCTGAAAGTGATGAGCTTCCCCTTCCATGGCTCCTCGCTCAATTCCGATACCAAAATCCCTAGCGCCACGGATACCTTCATCGGGAGCCCTATCATACTCCCCGAAACATCGCAGATTGCAAGGCAATTGCTCAATTTCCCGATCTTCGCCATGTCATCCACCATTCTCCTCCACTGCAGCTCCGCCACTTTGCCGCCGTCTCCATCATTCAAAGATTCGATTATCTGGTGAGGAAGCAATGCGCCAGCCGCAATTGTGGCCTTGCCGGACTTCACCTTCTCGAGATACTCGCTAAACCTTTCTTCATCGTGCTTGTAGAATTTACAAGTGTAGTTTTTCATTGCCACCGAAGCTACTCTGTTGTAGGGCAGAGATCCCCAATCGTTGGCGCCGATGTAAACCTCCGGCAGCTGCAACGCCTTCCGCAGCGGCACGAGCACCTCTTTCCTCAGCCGATCCCTCACTCTATACGTGTAATACGCCTCCTCAACCCCTTCATACTCTGGAAACTCTGCCACCGGAAACACCTTCTTCGCTATGGTCTCACACAGCAGCGTGATTTTGTCAAACGACGAATAGAGAGAGGGGCACCATTTCGCGGCGAGGCTGATTCTGTTCAATTCCCCCAATTTCAACATCACCATATCCGATCTCAACCGCTGCGCGAAGAGATCGGAAATGCGATCGTGCAGGAATCGGAAATCAGCGTCGTGATTGAATCTCTCCACCACTCTCCTCGCTCTCTGGATCCTCCTCTCTTCAGGCGTCGAATTGTTCCTACGGTAAAACGCCGCCCTTGCTTTGAGAGCTTCTGCTAATCTGGTGCCTCTTCTCCTCTTCCCCTTCTCGCTAAGTATCTGAGATTTCCAGAGCTCTCCAATCCGTTTGGCCGATTTTCGCGCTTTGGCTCCTTCGAGGATACGGAAGAGGATCTCGAGCAAATCCTTGAAATAGCCGAAATCGGCGATGGCAGCTGCGTTTTCGGCTAGGGTTTGGGGGTAGTGGCGGTGTAGAAACCCTCCCTGTCAGATTTGCCGGTGCCTTTACTTCGCGGAGATTGAAAACGAGTTTGAGAGCTTTGAGCGGATCATGATCCCACGCGAGCTTCAGGCGGTTGATGACGGATTTTGGCGGCGTGTCTGGAACGATGTGGAAGAAGAAATCCAAACAGGGATTTCCCGACGACAGAAGCGTCGGAGAGTTGTTTTTCGTTACTGATTTTTTAATAGATCTCCGCTCGGACCTGGTGGTAGGGTCGGCGGAGGCGGAGGAAGAGGCGAATTTGGGTGGTTGTTGATAGTAGTAATAGATCTCCGGTGGTCCGACGAGAAGAGTGGTAGCCATGAGGCCCATGACTGAGGTTTTGAGAAGTCGTTTCAATTTTATTTATTTATTTATATACTCCCTCCGTCCCAAGATAACTGACCTACTTCTTTTGGGCACGAATTTAAGGAATGATATTTAAATAAGTTAAAGTGGAGAGAGTAAAGTATGAGAGAGGGAAAAGTAGAGAAGAGAAGAGAGAATAAAGTAGGTGGAGAATAAAGTAAGAGAGATGACTTTTTACTAAAAATAGAAATAGGTCACTTATAGTGGGACATCCCAAAAAGGAATACAAGTCACTTATCTTGGGACGGAGGGAGTATAAATTCTGAAACGAAATCGCATGGAATTTATAGCAGAGGCCATACGTGGAGGCTAAGCATAATACTCCATTCTAATAACTTAATTATTTGAATTTCGAAACTATGATAATATATTAACGGAATTAGATCTTAAAATGGATTACCTTAATTAGATATATATGGATACAATTATTTCTACTCATACAAAATGAAAACATTTCAAGGTCTCAAAATAGGTAATACTTACTCCGGTCCCTATTAAATGTCTCATATCTTTTTATTTGGACGGTTCTTAATATATACTCTATTTCATTTCACTTTTATCATTTTTGACAATGGATCGACCCAATCTTACTCACCTTTCATTACAAATGTAATATATAAAATTAGTACTCGCATTCCACTAACTTTTTCTACTTACCAACAAAATCAAAAATTCACATCGATCAAATATGAAACATTTAATTAGGACCAGACATTCACAAGAAAAATACAGTTATTAAATAGCTTCATTTAGTTAAATTCATAATCCAGTGACTAAAAAGTTACTACTCGTATTACTTTAAATTCATATTTAAAGAAATGTGGTCACGAACCAATCGGCTCTATAAACTTTTTTATGAATTGAATTATGCTTCTTCGTTATTTTAATTAATTTTTATATATTCTTTTTTGAAGTTTATTGTGTAAAAAAATGAAAACTTGGAAGCTACGCATACATAAAACAAAATAATTAGATAAATCGCATTATACTAATAATACACCGATTCAGTCCGTAATGACAGCAATTTATTAATTTCACATGATTTTAGGAACCATTCCTATAAGGCTATAAGTCTATAACAGTAACAAGAACACAAGATTGTCACACTAGAGATTGCATAGTTTATTACTGAAAATAGTAAAAGTGTCAATTCATTAGGGACAGATGAAAAAAAAAAAAAGTTAGTGTCAATTAAATTGAAACAGAATGTGGATGAATATACCAATTACATACTAATAAATAAAAGGGTTATATGCCTACTAATAAATAAAAGGGTTATATGCCTGTAAGGACTTTTTATAGAGACTTTATTTATTTATTTTCTTATTTAATTGTATTTTATTTCTTGAGTCAAGCATAACTAGTAAGTCTTTTCTCGGATTCTCTTAGTTATCAGATCATATTAGGAGTCAATCTGCATAGATGTTTCATTTAATTTATTTTAGATTAATTGTCTCCTGAACTGTTTGAGATATTGATTGAAAATGCTATTGACTAGTAATGACTAGAAATTATTCCCCCATCTTTCTAGGAAAATATAGTACTCCAGTTTGTTATTCATTAATATTGAGTTAAAGTAATTTCCATTTTCTTGTTTTTTAATGTGAACTTTGAAGAATGCCACTCACACTTAAGTGATGAGATTACCCATTAGATTTGTTTCTATTAAGTGAAAATTGACGTAGGAAGTCAAGAGATTAACATTTATACCAAATCAAAGAGTGTTCATGTAATGATGTAATAACAACTTAGGTGATTTTTAAATTGCCTATGTGAATCTGAATTCAATTTCAGCTTAAAATGGAATGATCATTGAATGATCTTCGCCTACACTCTTTCTCACTATTTTTATGTACACAACGAAGTCTTTAACTCTTTAACTCTTTGTCGACGCATTCGCTGGGGCGATTGTACGGCTTTAACAACACGTCTTTCCAGCTAGGCTTGTCGTCGATAGGCTGAGGTGGAGCATCATCCAATACAACCAGTCTCTGATATTTTTTCCCAGCAATCGCTGCTTCCATCACCGCCACCGGATCCTCTATTCCTCCCTCTTCTAGAAATATTTTCATCAAATTCTTCGAGTATCCGCTCACTAGCGCTACCCCTTTCTGGTTTGCAGGCACCGGCGTCGCCCTCGAATCCCTTAGATTCCAAAACACAATCTCCGGCACGCACTCTCCGTATCCCTTCTCCTTGAACTTCCTCACTATCGCCTCATAATCCGTCTCCCATGGATTCGACGATGCCTCATCGAATTCCATATCACTGAACACAAACAGCCTCTTTATCATCTCCTCCGCCTTCAGCTTTCTTCTCACCGCCACTTTCAGTTTTACATCAAACACCTTTTGGAAATCAGTGTTCATCCCCCATTCCATACTTTTAACAAACTTAGCCTTCGATTTCAAACTCTTCCCTCCCACTTTTTGAAGCCTTGGATTTTCGCTGAAAGTGATGAGCTTCCCCTTCCATGGCTCCTCGCTCAATTCCGATACCAAAATCCCTAGCGCCACTGATACCTTCATCGGAATCCCATACATACTCCCTGAAACATCGCAGATTGCAAGGCAATTGCTCAATTTCCCAATTTTAGACATATCATCCACCATTCTCCTCCACTGCAGCTCCGCCACTTTGCCGCCGTCTCCATCATTCAACGATTCGATTATCTGGTGAGGAAGCAATGCGCCAGCGGCAATCGTGGCTTTGCCGGACTTTACCTTCTCCAGATACTCGCTAAACCTTTCTTCGTCGTGGTTGTAGAATTGAGTCTTGTGTGTTTTCATCGCCACGGAAGCGACTCTGTTGTAGGGCAGAGATCCCCAATCGTTGGCGCCGATGTAAACCTCCGGCAGCTGCAATGCCTTCCGCAGCGGCACGAGCACCTCCTTCCTCAGCCGATCCCTCACTCGATACGCGTAATACTCCTCCTTAACCCCTTCATACTCTGGAAACTCCGCCACCGGAAACACCTTCTTCGCTATGGTCTCACACAGCAGCGTGATTCTGTCAAACGAAGAATACAGAGAGGGGCACCACTTCGCGGGCGAGGCTAATTCTGTTTAATTTCCCCAATTTCAACATCTTCATATCCGATCTCAACTGCTGCGCGAAGAGATCGGAAATGCGATCGTGCAGGAATCGGAAATCGGCATCGTAATTGAATCTCTCCACCACTCTCCTCGCGCTCTCGATCCTCCTCTCTTCCGGCGTCGAATTGATCCTGCCGTGAAACGCCGCCATTGCTTTGGACAATCTCCGGCCTCTTCTTTTCCTCCCCGTTCCCCTGCGCATACGAAATTGCCAGAGCTTTCCAATTTCTCTGACATTTTTCCGCGCCTCGGCTCCTTCAAGGAGACGGAAGAGGATCTCGAGCAAATCCTTCCAATAGCCGAAGCCAGCGAAGGCGGCCGCGTTGGCGGCTAGCGTTTTTGGGTGGTGCTCGTGCAGCCACAGCGCGCAGGTGTAGAAACTCTCTCTGTCGGATTTGCCGGTGCCTTTGACTCCGCGGAGATTGCAGACGAGTTTCAGAGCCTTGAGCGGATCTTGATCCCACGCGAACTTCAGGCGGCTGGCGACGGTCTCCGGCGGCGTGTCGGGGACGATGTGGAAGAAGAAATCCAAACAGGGGTTTCCCGACGACAGAAGCGTGGGAGAGTTGTTTTCCGTCAGGCCTCTCAACGGGGATGCGAGGGTGGTTGTTTTTCTAATAGATCTGCGGTCGGAGCTGGTGGTAGTGCCGGCGGCGAGTCTGCGTGGTTGTTTATAGTGATAGTGATAGATCTCCGGTGGTCCGACGAGGATAGTGGCAGCCATGACTGAGGTTTTGAGAAATCGAAATCGAAATCGAAATCGGTGGGATTTTATTTTATGAGTATATATTTTGAAGACAAATCGTATGGAATTTATAGTAGAGGACATACGTGGAGTCTAAGGCAAATATAAATATTTTTTAACTTAATTATCGGAATTTCGATATTATAATAATTTATTCACTGAATTAATTATTACTAGAATGGTTTACCTTAATTACGTATATATTCACTGGATAATTAATTATAGGGTAAACTGCCTCTAAAATCATCAACTTTCACAAAAGGCTGGTATTTCCCATGAACTTTAAAAGTTGCACGAAAAATCGCAAACTTTGCTCCCGTGTGCAAATTTTCCGAGTCGGGTATTCCGGCTAAGTAGAGTGCTGACGTGTGTAAGTGTCTGACGTGGATGATGTTGTGGACGTTGACGTGTGCAATGACATGGAATTTAAATTTTATATTTTTAAAATCATATTTTAAAATTCAAAATCCCCAAATTGCTTAAGTGCGGCGACGACGTGAGCTCTAACCCTAACATAGAATCATACGGTTTTTTCTGCACAGTGCGGCGACGCGAGCTCTTCCCCGACAATGACGACGACGGCAACCGCAACATCCGATGGCGCCGGCGACTCCGTAAGTTCCACACTCCGTAACCTCCGCTGCTCAATTTTTTTTTGATTTTGTGTAGGAAGAATTTTGGTTTCATTAATTTATGTTATTTGTCCCAATCCTTAAAAAATAGTGGAGAGTTTGAGAATTCGAGAGTGTTTTATAATGAATTTTGGTAAATTCGAGAGTTTGAAAAAGTAATCTTCATGTGCTTTTTTTATTTATGCACTTTTCTGTTAATTAGTAGTGCTCAAGTAGATTCACACATTACTTGCAAATTGGCTTCAAGTAGTAGTGCTCAATAATTTTGGCCGTTCGATGTCATTTTACTATTTCTCCGGGAAAAGCTTAGTATCTTGGTATGCCTAGATTGTTTTTCTTAATGATATCACTTCAATTATTTGAAAGGTTTATATAGAGATAAGGATGATTAATTTGCTATCACGATTAAAAGACTAAAAAGGGAATGTGGTCACGAATTCGTAAACCACTGGTTTTCGAGTACTAATTATAACTCCTTCTGTCCCGGCTAAGATGACACATTTCTTAGCCGACACGAGATTATAGGAGTTATTGGTTAAAATATTTAATTTGAGAGAGAAAATGTGAGTGTAAGTATAAAAATAGAGAGATAAAGAAAGATGGATATTTTAATTGGAAAGAGAAAGTTTCAAAAATAAGGAATGTATCATCTTAGTTGAGACAAACTGATAAGCAAAACGTGTCATTTTAAGCAGGATGGAGGGAGTATATCTAATTTTATTTGAAGTTAGAATTTCCCATTGAACTACACAAAGAACATTTATAAAGAAGAATTTATTCTTTTTTAAGTTTAGTGAGTAAAAAAATAAAACTTGGTACTTGGAAGCTACGCATAGATAAAACAAAATAATTAGATAAATCTGATTCATATTTTGGATTTCACATGATTTTTAAGAAACATTCCTAGTATACATTTTGTTAATAAATGGTACTAATAAATACTCCCTCAGTCCCATAAAAGTTGAGACAAAACTTTTGGGCACGGAGATTAAGAATTTATATTAAATAAATAGGAGAGATGAAAAAAGTAGGAAAGATAAGAGAGAGTAAAGTAAATGATGGAATAAAATAAGAGTGATTAGATGTTTTGTCTTTAGTTAAAAAAGGAAATGACTCAATTTTGTTGGGACGGACTAAAAAGGAATACGACTCAACTTTTATGGAACGGAGGGAGTATGTTAGGCCATCCGCAACGCTATCTCTTATCCGTCTCTTAACCGTCTCATCTCTTAACTATTCATGGGCCCCACTGTACTTTTCAGCTCATCTCTTAACTAAGAGACAGCACCTGCAACCCTCCATCTCTTAACCATCTCTTAACTATTCATTCAATTTCATTTTTTATTTTTAATTCCAACAAATTCAATTAATAAAAACACACTTCATTAAAATAAAATAAATATTACAACTTAAAAAAAGCCTAAAAAATAGAAAAAAATACATAATTTAAAATCCTAAAAATAAAAAAACTACTCCGCCGGCGAATCATCATCCCCCGAAGTCGGCGGTACAACTATACCAAGTTGAGCTCTCATATACTCAATTCCGGCCATATGGGCTGCAACTTGGCCAGGATTCATTTTTGAGAGGTCCGCCATTGTGGCGACTAGGTACATGGACATTAGGGTGTGCGAGGCCGTGCCCGTGCCGGAGCCCTCGCCCTCGCCCGCCTGGCTTGGTCCGCCGCGGCCCATCCCTCTCGCTCTCGCTCTCCCCCGGCTCTAGCCGCCTTCGCCGCCTTGGTCCCTTGCGGCCGACGTCGTGCACCGGAAGAAGACCCCCTGCATCATCGGTTGGCGTGCCCTCACGTGAGGTGTTTCCTTCGCCGCCATCACTAGACGAGTAGTGGCCACGCGCCGTGCGCTTCGTGCGTTTCGAGCCCGAGGCCGACTCGACACCGCCAGCCCACCTGTCAAGGTGGTGGACTTGCGACCAAACATCGACAAGCTAGAAATCTTTGCCGACGTCGTCTTTGAAGACCCGCAACGCCGCTCTCAGAATGTCGGCTCCACTGGCTCCGCTCTGATAATTCGCCTCTTCTCCCCTGTATATCGCGCAAATTTTTTTGACATCTTTGTCGGTTCGGTCCCAATGACTGCGGAGCATCTTCACGTTGTGGCGAACGGTAGTCGTCGACCTTCGGGCGTTGTAAAGGTCGGTGACTTTTTCCCAAAAGCACTTGTGGGTTTGTTGATTCCCGACGACAGGATCGTACGAGACGCTGATCCAAGCGTCGTACAAAGCCAACGTCTCGGCTTGGCTGTATGCATGCCGACTGCCGTCTCCACCAACCTCTGCAGCCGCTGCCTCCTCTTCCTCCTCGGCATTGACGCCGAGACTGAGGTTGATCCTGCCGGAGCCGGAGCCGGAGCCTCCACCGATTGGCCGGTCGGGCAAATTGCGATCGGGCGCCAAAAATTCTCCGGAATTTGGGATAATCCCGGCGATTGCCCGTACCTCTGGGGGGAGGGACGATAGTATGCATCCACATCAAAATGTGGTGTTTGGTAAGCCGGCGGGGTGGTCGAGCCTTGGGTGCCCGGCGACGAACCGGGAGTACCCAAACAGTTGTACATGCTCGCCCAATCGTCGAACGAGTTCAAGTCGAACCCGACGGAGCGCCGCCTGCCGGAGCCGCCGCCGCTGGAGTTTCCATAGCATGTCCACGTTCCTAGTTGTAATCTATAATGCTACATGAGTCATATTTTGATGTGTAATGTTGTTTTGTTCTTGGTGAGTTGATAACTCCATAATGTGTTACCTTGTGGTATTTTCTTTGTTGATTTTCATTTTTGTGTAATACTATGTAAATATTGGGTTTTGATAGTATGGTGCAAGGTAATAACCATATCATACTGGCAATTCCAATAAGCTTGCTATTGCAAAATTCTGAAGTTAAAAAATTTGAACGTTTGAAAACATCTCAATCCAAGACAACCAGTTTCTGATATTTTTCTCCAGCAATTGCAGCATCCATCACCTCCACTGGATCTATTATTCTTCCCTCTTCTACAAATACTTTCATCAAATTCTTCGAGTATCCGCTCACTAGCGCCACCCCTTTCTGGTTAGACGACACAGGCGTCGCCATCGAATCCCTCAGATTCCAAAACACAATCTCCGGCACGCACTCTCCATATCCCTTCTCCTTGAACTTCCTCACTATAGCCTCATAATCCGTCTCCCATGGATTCGCAGACGCCTGATCGAATTCCATATCACTAAACACAAACAGCCTCTTTATCATCTCCTCTGCCTTCAGCTTCCCTTTCACCGCCACTTCAAGTATCATATCAAACACCTTCTGGAAATCAGTGTTCATTCCCCATTCCATACGTTCAACAAACTCTGTCTTCGATTTCAAGCTCTCCCCTTCCACATTTTGAAGCTCTGGATTTTGGTTGAAAGTGATGAGCTTCCCCTTCCATGGCTCCTCGCTCAATTCCGATAATAAAATCCCTAGCGCCACCGATACCTGCATCGGAATCCCATACATACTCCCTGAAACATCACTGATTGCAAGGCAATTGCTCAATTTCCCAATTTTAGACATATCATCCACCATTCTCCTCCACTGCAGCTCCGCCAATTCGCCGTCGTCTTCATCATTCAACGATTCGATTATCTCGTGCGGAAGCAATGCGCCGGCTGCTATAGTGGCTTCACCGGACCTAACTTTCTCGAGATACTCTTTAAACCTTTCTTCGTCATGGTTGTAGAATTGAGTCTTGTATGTTTTCATCGCGACGGAAGCGACTCTGTTGTAAGGCAGAGATCCCCAATCGTTAGCGCCGATGTAAACCTCCTGCAGCTGCAGCGCCTTCCGCAGCGGCACGAGCACCTCCTTCCTCAGCCGATCCCTCACCCGATACGCGTAATGCGCCTCCTCCACGCCTTCATACTCTGGAAACTCCGCCACCGGAAACACCTTCTTCGCTATGGTCTCACACAGCAGCGTGATTCTGTCGAACGAAGAATCGAGAGAGGGGCACCATTTCGCGGCGAGGCTGATTCTGTCCAATTGCCCCAATTTCAACATCTCCATATCCGATCTCAGCCGCTGCGCGAAGAGATCTGAAATGCAATCGTGCAGGAACCGGAAATCGGCGTCGTGATTGAATCTCTCCACCACTCTCCTCGCTCTCTCAATCCGTCTCTCTTCCGGCGTCGAATTCTTCCCTCCGCGAAACTCCGCCATTGCTTTAAATACCACCTTTCTTCCTTTCTTCTCCTCCTCTCTTCTTCTCTTCTCATCTCTTCTGTTATCATTTCTTCTTCTCTTCCCCGTGCCGTTAAGCATGTAAAATTGCCAAAAAATTCCAATCTGTTTGGCCAATTCTCGCGCCTCGGCTCCTTCGAGGATACGGAAGAGGATCTCGAGCAAATCCTTGTAGTATCCGAACTCCGCGAAGGAGGCCGCGTTGCTGGCTAGGGTTTTGGGGTGGTGCTGGTGCAGCCACAGCGCGGCGGTGTAGAAGCCCTCTCTGTCATTTTTGCCGGTGCCTCTGACTCCGCGGAGATTGCAGACGAGTTTGAGCGCCTTGAGCGGATCATGATCCCACGCGAGCTTGAGGCGATCGGCGACGGACTCCGGCGGCGTGTCTGGGACGACGTGGAAGAAGAAATCCAAACATGGATTTCCCGACGATAGAAGTGTCGGAGAGTCGTTTTCCGTCAGGCCTCTCAACGGGGATGCTGACGTTGCCGTTTCGTTAAAATCTTCGACCATTAGGTTGATGAATGCATCGCCCGTGGTGGTTGGGGCGGGGGCGGGGGTGAATTTAGGTGGTTGTTGATGGATCTCCGGTGGTCCGACGAGGAGAGCGGCAGCCATGACGAAAGTGTATGTAGAAAATGTTGATAGAGTCGAAGAAAATGTGATATGTTTTGAAGCGAAATCGATTGGAATTTATAGTAGAAGATGGCCGTGGAGGATAAGCATAATTACAACTTGGAAGCTACGCATAAATTAAACAAAGTAATCAGATAAATCTTATTCCTGACATGCGAATGATTTACTAGTTTTTAATAGCAGCGATATTTGATTTCAATAGCCCATATATCATTAAATGTGTCATTTTGCTATTTGAAGATTTACGAGGTCAATTCGGAATAATATTTAAAATTGAAAATTGAATAATGAGAGAATTATATCGTGTTAGACAAACTCTATTGGGCTCGTGCTATCTGGTTTAGTGTATTGCATAATCTTATCTTACTTCTTACTAATCTAAAATGACAGTTTGATGAAAAGACAATTTTAGGAAAATATAAAGCTATTTTTTTTAGCCTTTTGGTTATTTTGAGAAATGACAACTTCTATTGAGCAATGACGACTTCTCAGAAAAGATTAAAACACTTATATGAACCCACCGTTAACCAAAGAGGGAATTTGCATTTTTGTGGACTGATTTTTTAATTTTTGATTGCAGCACTGCAGAGCTCTTTGAATCAGGCGATAGCTCCTGACGGCGGCGGCTAGCCGGCTAGGCAGTGCAGACCCACCAAAATCCAACACCAAAACATTGAGTTTATTTTAGAAATTTTGAAAACTTGAGAGAAAGATATCTCACCGGCCCCGTCGGCGTGAAGGAAAAGAGGGTTACGGCGGCGAGTGCAACCGCCGAATGCAGTGGCGGCAGGACGACAACAACGCCGGTGGCGTAAAACCGATGGAGAGATGTGAGATGAAGGAGAGAAGAAGAAAATGAGAGGAAGGAGGAAAAGAGAAGTAGAGGACAACAGTAGACAGACGGCGGGCCGAAAGAACTGCCGGTGTACGGCGACGGCGTGAGGCAAGCGGTCGTGAAGTAGAGCTGGAACAACTGACGAGGCAGAGCGGTGAAACGGCGGGTGGAAGGAACGTCGGTGAGGCAGAAGCGGCGCCGATCTGGTTGGTGTAGGCCTAGGGTTTGAAAAGTATTAGGGTTTGGTATAATATTTATGAGTATAATATTTGGGCTTTAGATTGGACTTTTAGTGTAAAATGGTTAAAATTTAGTTCATCATTTTCAGCATATTGTTTACATGCCAGAAAGGCAGTTTTATCATATTGTTACATATAGAATTTAACTCTTTCTATTTTCCAAAAACAGCTTTTTCTTCCCCAAATAAAACGGCTGCTATATAAAAGGCTGTTATATCCTATTACTCCAAGAATTTAAATATTTGCCGCTAATATT
The DNA here is from genome assembly GCF_023119035.1 of Salvia hispanica. Classification (NCBI taxonomy): domain Eukaryota; kingdom Viridiplantae; phylum Streptophyta; class Magnoliopsida; order Lamiales; family Lamiaceae; genus Salvia; species Salvia hispanica. Next base: position 12,581,672 of record NC_062967.1, on the reverse strand, counting down.
CCACATATTTTTTTCCCAATACATGTGAACCTTAATCATAAATAATTGCAAGCAAAGTTTTAATATGCTACCAAAATTAATTTACCTTTCCCATATACTCCTATATCATTATATATGTTTCTATTCCCAAAATCATTAGTTGCTGCACTCCATTAATTACTTTTTTTTACCCATTTTTGTATTTTAATTATGCATAATATTACTTAGATTTTTTTTATCTATAATTTTTTTAATGCTAAGCTTCTTTTAATTATCTCTGCATTATAATAACCATTAATTTAGAACAATTTGCTTAAGATTATATATTGATATCATTTTTTAAAAATTTAACAGATTAAGTCTAGAAAACTATAAATATTTACAAACATAGTTTAATATTTGTATTTTATTTTTTTACCTTTTATACATGTATCATAGTATATGTTTCTAATGCCAAAAACAGAGGATCTTTCAACCCACTAAATATTTTTGTATTTTAATCATGTAGAACAATAAATCATCCCATTTATTAAATCTATAAGGAATATTTAATATTGCTACACTCATATCAAATATTAAAATAATATACAATCATCTGCTAAAATATAAAATGTTTCATTGAGAGTGAGTTTAGAGAAGTACAAATATCTTTAATATGTTTATAATATTACAAATACTTATTTTAATTTGTTAAATATATTTTTATATTTATTTAATCTATATTCTTTATTTTAAGCTAATAAAGAATAATTATTTAAAAATCTTTTGTCCTGTGCATAGCACAGGTGTTAACACTAGTCCTATAAAATTGTTGGTCTATTCTGGCCAACTAGTGAATCTTGGGAATGATTGATTTCACATATATACTGGTAAACGTTAGTGGTCATCGTTCAGAATTCAAATCGAATGCTTGTTTGCCTCATCGTATTTGAAAATTTAAAATTGACCATACATGAATTTGATCCGATACAAATTGTCAAGAAATCCGAACTAAGAAATCTGATCCGATACAAAAAATCGAAAATTGCATAAATTAAAAATCTGAAAGTCCATTACAAAAACCCAAAATTTTGAAATCCAATTGCTCAACACAAATGATATTTGTAAGATTTATAATTATAATTTACTTTATTATATATAAGTGAGAGGTACATATAGAGTCGAGAATTGTATACAAGCTCGTTGAGGGCCGATAGTCCATTTTTTTTTGTTTATTTGCATTATCAATATCGCCTTAGCCCATGACTAATAGTTCTATTGCTCGCCATTAAATTTAATTTAGCCAAGTGAAGTAGATAAGTTCATGACATTAGCCATGATATTATCACGAACTCTTTTGTTAATAACTGTTGAACCTAGAAGATACATTATATATAAGATAAAAGAAAACTTGAAGGCTACCCACACAAAATAATAATTAGATAATTCATTATTGATAACATACATACGAAGAGAGGGCTGACAAATCGTGCGGATTGGGTCGTTATCGGGTCAACCTGATAACGACCCAACCCAATAAGGCCTAACCCGAGCCCGACCTGTTAAGGAAACCGTCAATCCAAACACGAACCCGACCTGCTACCTTCAAATCCGAACACGACTCGCACCCAACACGAACCCGTTATCGACACGATATAATATGGGTTGACACGACACGATAACGACTCGAACCTAATATTAAACGATTAAATCTTAATTTTTAAGCTAACTTACACAATTAAAATTAGTTTTATACTATTTAAACCTAATTTACAAGAAATAAAAAATTAAAGTAATGTATATTTTTTAAAATAATAACAAAAATAATAATAATATTATTTCTTAACGGGTTACCCGTATCCGACCCAAACCCAACCTAACATTATCAGGTTCTTAATGGGTCAACCCGATAAGGACATAGACCCAATAAGACTTGACCCCAATCCAATAATTTCGTGCGGATTCTTGTCGGATTATCGTGTCGTGTCGAAAATTGCTAGCCTTACATACGAATGAACCAGTAGGTAATACATAGCTAGACAACGATAAATTCACATTATTTTAGGAAGCAATCCCAAATACAAAACAAATAATTGCTTCATTCCTTAGTGATTCAAGGATGATTGAGAGCCTCTCTAGCTGATATCCTATCCCACGGGTAGTACGCGAGAAGCCTCTTAAGCAGATCCAATCCCGATTCCCCGAGCCTCGTATCTGACATCACCGCACCTATCACGTTGGTCAGGCCCCAGAGCCCCACCCGTATGCACTCAAGTTGATGATCATCTGACCGCCCCTGAAAGAGTGGCGCATCCAACACAAACTCCGCCATCATGCACCCCACTGACCAGATATCGACCTTACCCGTACACCCTTCCCACTCCACAAGACTCTCAGGGGCCTTGTAAATCCTGGTCCCCACTCCCCGGCCCCACAAGGACCCAACCCGGGCTGAGAGCCCAAAATCGCAGATCTTGACCCTCCCCTCTCCCCCATAGAGCACGTTGGCCGGCTTGAGATCCCTATGCATCACCTCGTTCTCGTGGAGGAACGCCACGCCCTTCAGTATCTCGAAAATTAGGGTTTTGACCAATTTTGGCGGGAAGGGTTTTCCCAATTCCTCCCTTAGCTTTACAAGGTCGGATTCGACGTGCTCCATCACGACGTAGATGTCGCTCCCGTCCAGCACAACCTTCTTGAACTCGACGATGTTCGGGTGGGTCTCGAGGGAGTCAAGGATTTGGATTTCCATTTTGGTCGAGTCGCTGAGGCCGCGAAGCTCCTCCTTGATCGCCACTATCTCGCCGGTCGCCTTGTCGCGGGCTTTGTACACGACGCCGAAGGAACCGTGGTTGATCACCTCCAGAAGCACGTAATCAACCATGATCGGAAATTGAGAAAATTGATTGATGATTCTGAAATCTCAAACTCTTTTTTGTTTAGTTTGATTAGTTTATATAGAGAGATATCTACTATTATCCTAAACCTACTAGAATTCAGTGACATAGCTGTATTCTTGATTTTGTTGTGATGGTAGTTAATTTTGTTTAATTTTCCATATATATGTATCTAATAATTACCATGTCTAACTGAATTCTAGTTAATTTCTCCCATAACAGATATGAATAAGGGAGTTGTGCTTACGCTTTAAGCCTTTAATTCTAATTAAGTAATTACTCCTGATTTTGTTGCGTATTTAAGTAGATGAGTTAATCTCTTTTTAATTGAATTTCCATGTATATAATCGTACTTTTTGATTAGTTATTCCACGTGTCTAATTTTCATGGTTTCTAAATAACCGTTTTGTTTAACAATAAATTAATGATTAGTCACAAAATACAAATAATATATTAATCCTAACCAGTTTATATGTGAAAAAACTATTTTACTGGGCTTTCAGGTTGAAATTTTTCGGGATAACAATTCTTAAAATAACCTTAATCAAACTTGGAATATTGGTCCCTAAAACCATAAACTTTGCCTAAAATTTAGTATTTCACATTAACTTTGAAATTGGTTTATAATATCACAAACTTTGCACTTTGTTTAAATTTTTTCAAACTAACTCAAATAATATATTTTCATCAAAATCTTATTTTATGTGGACAACCGTGCGTTTTATGATATTTTAAACCACTTTTTAAGTTTATAACATATAGGATAAAAAGTCACATTAAAAACTACATTGATTTAATTGTGTCAAAAGTATGATAAAAAAATCCTCATAAGTTAGTCAATTATAGTGATATTATAGACCAATTTCAAAGTTCGTGGGAGATACCAAATTTTAAATAAAGTGGACAGTTCTGGGGATCACTATCCCATTAAACTTTTGTGTTTCGAACTAACCCGTGACAGTGATCGAACTTGAAAGTTTATGACCAACTTATATTTTACTAGTAGTACTATTTAAATAACTATGGATTTTACCTCTTACAGAAACGAAACCAAAAATCACTACGGCCCCATGCCTGACAATTTCTTTGTGTACAAATTATTATTTCATAAAATAATATTTTATTTTTCCATTTCAATACATCCACCAAATAATAATTTATTTTTCCATTTCAAGATATCCACAAGCGTCTTACAAAGGGGGGTTAGCTATGACTAATTATTTCATAATTATCCATCTAGCATTGAATTGTGAGATTGAATCTCACGAACAAAACACAATAGCTACATACTCCCCTCCATCCACTTAAAATGAAACATTTGGGAATCGACACGAGATTTTATGTAGTGTTATTTTGTGAGTTAATGAAGAGAAAGTAAAGTAGATATGAAGAAGTAGAGATAAAGTTGTTTCCATTTTAGGAAACGTTTCATTTTTAATGGGACAACCAAAAAAAGAAAATATTTCATTTTTAATGGACAGATGAAGTATTTAATTTGGGATACAATTAATCTTACGCACCGAACAACCCTAAAACTACTACTATTGGACCCAAATTCCACTATTTTAATTTTCACCCATCTCTCATTTAAAGTTAACGCAACAAGGAAACGGGCCGGGGGTTGTAAAGCCCACAAAATCTGGGGACATGTAGGATATTAGTTGACAATGTACTAAAAATCAATTTTTTATAGCACTATTCATTTATTTAAAATTGATTAGTTTGAAAAATATTAATCATTTTGAATTTAAAGAATTAATAAATTTAACAAATATATTTTGATATTAAACTAAAACGAAATGTATGTAGCTTATACTCCCTCCGTCCGCGAATAAAAGTCTCATTTTTCCATTTTAGTCCGTCCGCGAATAGGAGTCTTAATTCATAGTTATAAGTCATAAAGAAGTCTCACGTTCCACTAACTCATTTCATTCATATATTTTAAAACTATATACAAGTGATATCCATATATCATTAACTTTCTTTCACCAATTTTTCTTAATATTTCTTCAAATTTGTGTCAGAAAGAAATGAGACTCTTGTTCGTGGACAGAGGTATAATACTGTAATTGACAACTTCTATTGAATATAATTAAATAATTTAAATCTATGGCGAAGAATATATGAATTATTTGATCACATTGACATACATCGCATTTAATTCAAATACTTGGTTTAACATCAATTTCGTGGGGGCTAGGATCGGAGGTGAAAGTGAGAAAATAAAATTTATAATTCGTGTTTAAATAAAATTAAACACCCAAATTCGTCCAAATCCTGAGACTAGAAAAAAAAAAATCTAATCAACACTAAATAAAATCTATTATTTCAGGATTTTACGAGATATCGATGGCTACAGAACCTCTATTTATATCAATCGATTGTTATATTCTCTTCTCGAAAAAATCTATTATTTCACTAACCACTTAGCCATGAACAACGATGTGTTGACGAAGGTTCTGTTGCATCTGCCTATCCAATCTGTTTTGAGGCTCAGAGCTGTCTTCAAATTTTGGGGTGATTTTATCGATTCTTTGTTTTTCCAAAAATTGCATACTCTCAACATTAACAAATTAGATGACACGGTATGTCTAGAAGTAATTTTATCCAATGGTGGAATTCGAGTCCAGCACAATAAGAAGTCATTAAACTCGTATGATACCGCCCGCTTGAAGGGGTTAGGGTTAACCTTACCGCATAGCGATGATGATCGAGTTTGGTTATACGGGCCGGTTAAGGGTCTAATCAGCATCGACTACGCAAAACGATATTTTGTGACAATGAGAGACCCTTTTCCAAGCCAGCTCGGGGTTCCCATCGCCATATGCAAGTATGCAACCCTTTTCTAGGCCAACTCAAGCTTCTCCCACTAATCACAACCACTTCTTCCAACTTCTCGTGTAGAGTATCCATGCGCTCGGTCGCAATTGGTTACGACGAAGATTTCAAAGTGGTGCAATTGTCCTGGTGCGATGAGCACTGCCGTATCCATGCCCATGTGTACTCAAGAATCACGGATTCTTGGAGGGAGTTGGCTTTCGATGATGATCCAAATTTGTATCGATTGATCCCATAAAATCAAGGTACGAGAATTGCCACTTTGCACACTGGCATGTGTATTCTGCACATAATAACGTGACAAAGATACTAAGCTTGGATATGAAGAATGAAGTGTTTAATACAATCAAGTTGTATATAATTGGTTTTCCCGGTAATGTTTTAGAACCGGATTGTGCTGTTAGTGCGATTTTTGCAGAGGATGAGCACTTATTTCGGCGCTTTCGTTTCTCTAATAATATATACTTACTCGTCATACCATAAGTGAGAGTCTGAGACACACTTTTGGGCAGAAGATTTAAATTAATGACATAATAAAAAATATAACGACATAATAAAAAATAATTGTTTTTTAGTAAAATAATAGAAATTAAATTAAATACGTAAAGAGATTAGTTAGTATTAATATTTTCTATTTTCTGAATTTTACCGAGATTAGTTAGTATGAATATTTTCTATTCCGGACCAGGAAATAAGGATGATGGAAAGTTGCTTTATTTTTGAATTTTCGGAATTTTACCGAGATATTCAAGGATATAAATAGTTATACATGACAATATGCGTACTTTACCCTATATATTCTAAATGAAAAATACATCTTTATGATAATGGAGTGAGGAAATAATAATAAAGATAAAATAAAATATCTATTTTTCGTAAGATCTTGAAATTAGGAAAAAGTATACAATGACATAGTATTATTCATGTTTTTGTTTTTATTTTTATGTATGTGTGAACTTCCAGAAATAGATTAGTTGCTAGCTTGTTTTTTTAGCTATGTAAAAAAGAGAATTCGTGTAGGTACAAAGAGGGATTAACTTGTTTTTGATTGTGGTAATTCTGATATATTTATAATATGCTAGAATATTGTATGTACAAAATCAATTGTAGTTTTTGGCACCAGACTCATATTAATATTTCCTACCTTTATAATTCCCTTTTCAATTGAACTGGAGGGCGTGACACGTGGCGTCGATTTGGGGACGTAGAATGAGCGAGAGAGGTGAGGGTTTCTGTTGGGCCAAATTATTGGGTAAAGGAAATAAGACTTGGGCCAATAGATACGAATATGTTTCGGATGAATAAAATTAAGACACTTGGGCCAGATTAATTATATTAGCTTTGTGCGCATTTTAATTAAATAAATGGGCTGAAATCTTTATTTTTTTTGGACTTTTAAATTAATTATCGGAATAATTAATTATAGAAAATTTTAAAAGCTTTTGATTAATTAATTTGTGAAATTAATTACAGAATTTAATTGGGCCTGATTGAATTAGTTAGTATGAATGTTCCCTCCGTTACATAAGAATATACACTCTTTTATTTTTTAGTCCGTCATGCAAAAATATGCACTTTCTAATTTTGGAATTCTCTTCTCTCTAATAAGGCGAGACTCATTTTCATTACTAATACTTTAACACTTTTCTCTCCATCTCTTTCTTAATTTACCAATTGTGCATTAATCTTTGTGTCCAACCTAAAGTGCATATTCTTATGTAAGTATTTTTAAATCGGAACTAGAAAATAAGTATGATGGAAAGTTATTTTTCTATTTTCTGAATTTTACCGAAATTAGTGTATGAATATTTTCTAATCGGCAACAAGAAATAAGAAAGATGGAAAGTTGCATTATTTTCAATTTTCGGAAATTTACCGAGATATAATATTCAAGGATGTAGTTATATGACAATTTGCATATTTTACCGTATATATTCTAAATGAAAAATAGTGTACGTACATCTTTTTGGTAAGAATCTTGAAATTAGGAAAAGTATAAATTATTTCCATCTTTCTATGAAAATAAAGTGTTATTTATAATTATTCAGTTAGCAGATTTTTAAAATTTTTATATATGTGAACTTTGAAATATTTCCATCTTTGTAGAAAAAATCATTGTAAATCTTAAACCAATTGTTATGTATACAATGGTACGGTGAAATAAATCTTAGTATCAATCCTTACGCTTATACACTTATGATTTATAATGATTTATGTAATTAGGTCTAAACAAACTCTTTGTATATAAGTATTTCAAACTCTTCTCACCAAACACATAGTCATAAGCCATGAACAATGATGTGTTGACGGAGATTCTCTTGCATCTGCCTATCCAATCTCTTCTTAGGCTCAGAGCTGTTTGCAAATTTTGGGGTGGGGTTATCAATTGGTAAAGTAAGTAAGGAGATTTGGTAAAGTAAAAGAGAGGTAAAGAAAAATGAGTGAAGTAAGAGAGGGGAAGAGAAAAAAATAGTGAAAATAGAGTTAGTGGATTGTGGGGTCCATGTCCACAAATAGAAAAATTCTAAAGTTTTTATTTTTAAAGAACGAGTCAAAAATGAAAATAGTTGCTATTTTTAAAAAACGGAGGGAGTATGTTATATTTTCTATCCAATCCAATATTCTAATTCTAAATTATTAAAAAAACAGATTGTCGCAAATAGTAAAGCACTATCAAAGTGATTAAGAAAAAGAAAATAATAGCAATTCAAAATTGAAACAAAATAGATAAATATATCGTTTAATTAATAGCACACATGAATCTGACTACAGTTAAATGAAAATCATGTATTTCATATAACCCTAACTTTCAATTTGAGAGAGAAGACATAATTATCATATATTCTTCGTATCAATGTTGTATTTAATATTGATATTACCAAATATACTTCATAAAAGTATATAATCTAAAATTTTAATTATATTTTTATATTAAATGCTCAACCCCTGGGCTAACCCGCAACCCGCCCAGGCCAGCCCGCATAACCCGCCGACCTGAACGAGTTAGCCTGTGTAGCCCGCTTCTGAATGTGGGTTGCGATTTTCTCTCTAACCCTATAATTTTACCGGATAATTCGGATCGACCCGTGGATTTTGGGCTAGATTGACATGCGTAACCCTATATATTCTAAAACAAAAATAGTGTACATCTTTTTGGCAAGAATCTTGAAATTAGGAAAAGTATAAATTATTCCCATCTTTTTATGAAAATAAAGTGTTATTTATAATCATTCAATTAGACAATTTTTAAAAATTATATATATATATGTGAACTTTGAAATATGGTAATGACTTGGTAATTACGGTGAAGTAAATCTTAGTAGTATCAATCCTTATGATTTTATACTTATTAAACACTATCGTCTAAATGGAAAAAATATAATTCATAATGATTTATGTAATTAGGGCTAAACAAACTCTTTGTATATAAGTATCTCAAACTCCATCAATTGTTCCATTCTTTTCTCGAAAAACGGTGCCATTACCATCAAACACAAAGCCATAAGCCATGAACAATGATGCGTTGACGGAGATTCTCTTGCATCTACCTGTCCAATCCCTCTCCAGATTTAGAGATGTTTGCAAATTTTGGGGTGGCGTCATCGATTCTTCATATTTCCGAAATCTGCACTGCCGCAACAATAACAAATCAGATGACACGGTATGTCTGGAAGTAATTTTATCCAATGGTAAAATTCGAGTCCAACACAAATGCAAAGTCATTAATGTCGTATGATACCGGCCACTTGAAGGGATTAAGGTTAACATTACCGTATAGAGGTGATGATCGAGTTTCGGTATATGGGCCAGTTAAGGGTCTAATCAGCATCTACTGCGCAAAACATATTTCGCACATAGGGGTCCAATTACCATGCTATCCATGCATCTTTAGTGTGCCCATCGCCGTATGCAACCCTTTTCTAGGCCAACTTAAGCTTCTCCCAATAATCACTTCCAACATCTCGTGTACCGTACCTTGGCGCTCAGTTGCAATTGGTTACAGCGAAGATGATTTAAAAGTGGTGCAGTTGTCGTGGTGCCATACACACCTTGATATCCATGCCCATTTGTATTCAAGAAACACGGATTCTTGGAGGGAGTTGCCTGTTGATGAAGATTTTGGAACATTCAGGATTGATCCCATAAAATCGGTGTGCGAGAATGGCCACTTTGCGTACTGGCATGTGTATTTTACTGAGTCAAAGATAATATCTTTTGATATGAAGAAGGAAGTGTTAAGTACTATTAAGTTGGATAATGGTCTTCCTGATGGGGTTTCAAAACGGGCTTATGTTAGGAGTCCTATTTTTGCAGAAGATGAGCACTCATTTCGGCGCTTTCATTTCGACGATGAATTGGTTCATATTTATGAGACGAGATGTGACGGAAGCAAATTATGTTGGAATTTTGTGATGAAAGTGGAAATTCCTGTGATAGAGATAATGCCTCGATGGAGGACCGGCTTTGTTGTTATCGGGAATTGGACTGGCGAATCATTTGTGTATGATTATCGCGAACGTAAATTCATCTGCAAGCTACCCAAGGGGTTATGGATTGAGGGCAGAGGTAGTTTTGAGTCACTTGAGAAAGTGAATTGGGTGTACTATGCGTGGACTTTGAGATTTTGTACTCCCCCGTCCCGTTTAAGATGACAGGTTTTCCTTTTTAGTTTGTCCTAACTAAGATAACACATTTTCTTTTTTGGAAACTTTCTCATCTTAGCCGGGACGGAGGGAGTAATAAATTGGAAATTATTCCTTGAAATAAACCATTGTAATTCTTGACTGAATGATGATAACTAAATATTTGGATTGAAATATATTACTAGTAGTTGCTGTTTTGTTTTTATCTTTTAGCTCTGTAAAAAGAGAATTCGTGTAAGTACAAAGTTAAATATTTATAATATGCTCTCTGATATAATATTTATAATATGCTAGAATATTGTAGCACCAGATGTCTATGCACGCACATGAAAGTAGTAATCGCATGTACTTCCTCCGTCCCGTGAAAATTTGTCACTTATAATGTGAACTTTAAGACGTGATAATTAGGGGTGGCGAAACGGGTTACCCGCGGGTACCCGCACCCGACAAGTCGGGTACCCGTACCCGATTTTAGCTAAATTGGTTGTCCCAATACCAGCCCCGTGATATACCGGGATTACCCGATACCCGTGTCGGGTATCCCGTACCCAGCATTGCTGGTACCCGTACCCGACCCGAAATTCGAATAAAAAAATTGAAAACCATAATAATCGTCTATGTTCCCTAATTTACTTAATTAATATTGATGGTAAACTTTGAATAGATTAAGAATAAAAGTGAGGGGACTCTATAGCTAGTTCCAATCTCTTCTGAGGCTCAGAGCTGTTTGCAAATTTTGGGGTGGGGTTATCGATTCTTCATATTTTTGAAAACTGCACTCTCGCAACAATAACAAATCAGATGACACGGTATGTCTAGAAGTAATTTTATCCACTGGTGGGTCGAGTCCAACACAATACGAAGTCATTAATGTCGTATGATACCGACCTCTTCAAGGGATTAGGGTTAACATTACCGTTTAGAGATGATGATCAATTTTGGGTATACTGGTCGGTTAAGGGTTTAATCAGCGTATACGGGCCGGTTAAGGGTTTAATATGCATCGACTGTGCAAAACAAATTTGGCGCATGAGGAACCCTTTTCCATGTCAACTGAGGGCGCCCATTGCCATATGCAATCCTTTTCTAGGCCAACTCAAGCTTCTCCCAATAATCCCAACCTCTTCTTCCAACTCGGCGTGTGAAGTATTTGAAAGGTCGGGATTTTGCACGCGTGTCGTAGGCATGTGTCCCTTCCTATTCAACAAGATTTATAAGTTCCCACTTTCCAAAATACTATTAATTAGTATATGGTAAGTTAGGGTGTTGAACCCACGAGGAACGGTAGCATCCGTTATGTATTTCCACACTTAGAAGGGTTTGGCGATGCCGCCACGCTTTAATTTAGGAGTGGGAACTAAATTACGAAAGATAAATAACACTTAAACTAAGATTGAGAACTAAACATGCAGATAAATTCAATAATAAGGAAGCAATTAAACAAGAATGCAGACTGGACAATCTGATAAACTAGGCAACTTAGCAGAGAAATTAACACTTGGCGAAAATAAGAACATTTCGGAAATGAAAAGAGAGCAGCAACTTGCATGAGCATCCTAAGTTCAGAAAGCAAAAGGAACTAAGTTAAAAGACTAAGGAAAATAAACTAAGTGTTGGCTCCTAAAAGAAAGCTAGGAAACTAGGATAGTGACCCTTAAAAGTGGCTAGATTAATTTAATCCTAAAAGCTAAACTAAATAAGATGTAAAATAGAGGTGGAGTGCAGAAATTAACTAAGCTAAATGGGCTGCAAAAAGTGAAAAGAAAGCATGTCCTTGTTGTCTCCTAAACCCTATTACCCAATGTGTAAAACTATTGGATAAAAGTTTACAACTAATGGTTCTTTCACTTACTTCTAAAAGCTGATTTTAACTACTAATCCTACACTAAAGGCACATAATTTAAGGAGGATAAAGAGAGTAGATGGCTGCTACATAATTAAAAATGCTAGACAAACACAAGATCAACAATTAAACTACCTAAACATGCATTAAAAACACCAAACTAAAAGCTAAAATATAAAGACTCATTGAAGAAGATAAAGAAAGCTTAAGAACACTTAAACATGGTGGAAGAACACTCAAGAACCGAGCTCATCAAACTCATGCCAAATCATACGAAAATGACACCCGACGAGGCACCGAAAACATACAATAACCACGGCTGATTTTTTTGAAACTTTTCCAACTCTTTCTCCACGTTTTTAACTACAAACTAACTAACAAAATGCTTGAGAAACTGATTTTAAAAGCTGGAAAGAAGTTTTAACTAAACAAGAACATAACCAATACTAGAACTAAACAACATGCTAAAACCGGAAATCAAACAAGAGCTAAACTTAAAGCACATTAAATACACAAACACTTAGAGAAATTACTACTTGAAATGAGCTTTTAAAACAAGAAGAACAACAATAACTAAGAGTGAGATTGGTCCAAAAGAACTCCAAAAGCTAAGGGTAACTCCGGTGGCGCCCCTCCCACTCGCCCCTCCACTAGCCCTTCCCACAAAAACTGCATGCCACGTCAGCACTAGCCCTTCCCATTCCACTTCCACATCACTAGCCCTTCCCACAATTTGGCGGCATACCGCCCATACCCGCTGCCCCTGGCATAGTTCCACCCGACCCCGACATATTTGCCGGCAAACCCGCTGCCCCTGGCATCATCTGACCCATCGACTCATCCAAGTGTACATATTGTAAAACATTTGGGGAGTCATCGCCGGCATACCGCTCATCCCCGCCATCGAGGTAGCTTTGAGTCACTTGAGAAATTGAATTGAGTATTTTCTTTCCTTCATCGTTTTTGTATTTATAGGGAGAAAGTACTATGGGTGAACTTTGATATTTGGTAATGAATTGGAAATTACTTGAGAAAGTGAATTAAGTATATTAGTCTTTTATATTGCTATTCATCTAGTATCTTCTTTTTTTCCGTGTTTTTGTTAACTTTGAGATTTTGTAATTATACCCTGAAATAAATCATTATAAAGCCTTCAATAAACAAGAAAATGAACATACGATGAATAGGGTTTAGGCAAAATTATTGAAAAGGCAGTTTGCACTATTTTCTTATATTATATATCAATTCTCGTAATCTTGAGCACCACCATCGTCGTAGTCCTGATATTGCTGGTTCTCCGCCACCCCCTCCTCAGTGTACAAATGCAGGAAAGCAAAGGCTGATCATCGCCGTGAACTAGTAAATATCTATTCTTAAAGGGTAAATATGTATTATTCTAATTAATGAATTTTCGAAAACACCACCTTTGATATCCATGATATTTTCGAAAATCTCATCTAGAAGGGAGGGAGAAATTATTTATTATATTATTTGATCTCTTATTTATTCTATTCCATGAATAAATATAAATATGCTAGAATATCCTACCATATCTTGCAATATCTAAGAAGATATTGCCATATCCTAATTTAATTAGGATTTATATTAAATTCCTTCTAAGGAATCAAAAGTCACGCCACTTTTCCTATTATTTGGGGAGATTTAATTATATATTCTTGCTCCGTGATATAATATTCTACTCCGTGAAATATTTGAATTTAATTATAGGCTAATTAAATAGCCTATAATTTTCGAATCCCCCTTATTTCTCTCTACTTCACGCCAACATCCAACCAACAAATCTTCCAAATCTTGATTTATTTAATTATTGGATATTATTTTGGCACTCTATAAATAAGAGAGAAGACCAAAACCCTAGATCATAAATCACGCCTCCTCCCACTATCAAAAACCGTCTCTCACTCTCTCCCCACTCTCTCCAAATTTTCTTCATCTTTTCTCCAAGATTTCTTCATCAATTGAGAAGAATTCAAGTTGAAATTCAAGAGTTTATTGAAGAATTAAGGCTATAACTTGTTTCTACCGATTGTCTTTTGGAAAAGGTACTTTAATTTTGATCTCCTCTTCTTCTACCGATTAATCGGTGTTCTTGAGTCCACATGCATTTAGATTGAGTGAAGGGGAAATAAATTGATGAATTTTGGGATGCATGGATGTGTGAGTGTGTGTGGGAAACGTTGTGTTTGTGTGCGTGCATGTGTGTGGTAGAGCACTCATGCGTGACACGATTTGATGGTGAATTTGGAGTTGTTGTGTGAATAAAAATGATATGCTAATCATACCTTGATTTTGGATGATGATATTAAAGATTTATCGATGGAAAAAAAAAGGAAACATGAGAACATGCATGATTTTGAAATCAATGATTGAAACTGATTTGTGATACGCCTAATTTAAAGGTGATACTTCGCGCTCTCAGCGTGATAAACGAGGAGAAGAGAACACTTTCGAGCTAAGCCGACGAGGTGGGCTTTCTTTTAAAATAAGGACATTGTCCTAAACTGATATTGATGAGAATGAAATATGTGTTATCATGCCTTGATTTGTTTTGTCGTGCCTATCCCTCGTGGCTATGCCACTATTGATTTAATCGAATTCGGATCCTTGTAGAGCCGCAAACTCTACTTGGGTTAGTGTACACCAATGTTAGACCGAGTGCTGGCGTACGGGTCGGCCGGTCTAGTGACCTGGATTGCGGCCGCATTCCTTGTCATGTAGAATGAGGATATGGTAAACGTCGATGTGAAAAATGGTTGCGCGACCGTGATATTTGATAAAGAATATATTTTGGTGCCTCGGGTCTTTCTAAAGTTAAAACCCCGATGGACACTTGAAAATGGCATGATAATTACTACTGTTGATAAAAACTGTTTTCGGCAATGAGCCCACTGAGTATGATTATAAGTACTCAGCCCTGCATGTGTTTTCCCTATGTGCAGGTTGAGCGGTGGCGAGCGGGCGGCGGTGTTGAGTAGGAAATAATAAGATGATCTGTTGGAACTCTAAGTGTCGTTGTGTCTCCATACATAGCCTCACTTCTTTCTTGGTCGCTTCCGCTATATTATGAAAACTTGTGATCTTTTGGTTGGGTGAATACTTTTATTTCGTGGGAATATTTTGGATATGGAACTCTTGAGCATATTTTGGAAACGTTGATCAGCATTTATTGCGATAGCCTTTTGTTGGATTTCTTTGCTAAGACATTATTTCTCTCCTACTTAATTGTTCATTAAATGCTTTGGTAAAATTTCCTCTTTAAATGGAACCCTAGCCTATGAACTTTGATGCATTTAAGCCCGCTTAGTTAACGATCGCCGCATTTACTATACCCTATATGGACGGGTCGTTACAAATTATGTTCGTTTATCACTATTCGGAAAGAAAATGACCTAATATATTAAAGCCATGAGTGCTCTTCTTCCTAACTAAAATGTAGGTCATTAAAATAAAGGAATTTACTACTGCTATATAAAATATTCAAACAAAGTAATATGATTAATATGGAATCATCACATGCGCACATGTGTCATTATATAGACAGCACTAAAATTGAACTTTAGTTATTGCATTATTAATTGTGCGAAAATTTTCCATAAGTTATAAATTGATTTTTGAACTTTCGATATAAATTATTTTGCCTGTGTTAATTGGAGTAACTTTTTGTATATGATGGACTTGCATGGTTTAGTAGTTTGGTGTGCACGCTGTATTTTAAATAGAAAATTAACATTTAAATTGCAAAACTGATAAGTATGTGTATGTGGTATGTGGAATATCTTAATGAAATTAGAGTTATACTCAAATAATATAAAATACCTAAGCCGACTTTTGAGTAATTAAATATTGAAATAAAATCAAATAAATATGGCCATCAGATCGCCTAGTTATAAGGTTAAGATTTGGCCGGCGTTTTGCTTAAGATCATCAATTCATCCTTTGTTCAAACTCTACCATTACCATCAAACACGCAGCCATGAAACAACTATGCGTTGATTGAGATTCTCTTACATTTGCCTGTCCAATCTCTCCTTAAATTCGGAGTTGTATACAAATTTTGGGCCGATGTCATCAATTCATCTTTTTTTCCAAAACTACACACTCACAGCAACAGATCAGATGACATGGTAAGTCTAGAAGTAATTTTATCCAATGGTGGAATTCGAGTCCAACACAATACAAAGTCATTGATCTCATATGAGACGAAGGGGTTTGGTTTAGCCTTACCGAATAGCGAAGATAATCATGTTTTGTTATACGGGCCAGTTAAGGGTCTAATCAGCATCGATTGCGCAAACTGCAGGTGGCCCGCATGGAACTATCTTCAATCCCTACCGAGGGTGCCCATCGCCGTATGCAATCCCTTTCTAGGCCAACTCAAGCTTCTCCCACTAATAATCACAACCTCTTCTTCCAAATTTTCCTTGTGTTGGGTACCCAGGCGCAGATGATTTCAAAGTAGTGCAGTTGTCGACTTGCGCATTGCACTACTGTCTCCATGCACATGTGTACACAAGAAACACGGATTCTTGGAGGGAGTTGGCTGTCGATGATGATCTTGGATTTGTCATTGTTAACCCCATAAAATCGGCGTGCGAGAATGGCCGCTTTGCACACTGGAATGTGTATTCTTTTTCAAATAATCCGCCAAAGATATTATGTTTTGATATGAAGAAGGAAGTGTTTAATACAATTAAGTTGGATATTAGTTTTTCTGATAGGCTTTTAACTACATGGGAAAATGTTTCGAGTCCTATTTTTGCAAAAGATGAGCACTCGTTTCGGCTCTTTCGTTTCAGAGATAAATTGGTATATATTTATGAGACGAGATGTGACGGAAGCAAATTAAGTTGGAATTATGTGATGAACGTGGAAATGCCTAGGATAGATATAATACCTCAATGGAGGACTGGGTTTGTTGTTATCGAGAATTGGAATGGCGCCGCATTTGTGTATGATTATCGTGAACGTAAATTCATCTGCAAGCTACCCAAAGGGTTCCGGATTGAGTGCAGAGGTAGCTTTGAATCACTTGAGAAAGTGAACTGAGTATAGTCTTCTTATATATTACTCCCTCCGTCCCAACTATGTTGAGTCGTTTTCTTTTTTAAAAAAATATCCAATCATTCTTAAAATATCCAATCATTCTTATACTCTTTCTTTCATCGTTTTTGTATCTATATATGTGTGAACTTTGAGTTTTGGTAATGGATTGGAAATTATTCCCTGAAATAAACCATTGTAAATCTTGACTGATTGATAACTAATTATTTGTATTGAAATATATCACTAGTAGTTGCTTTTTTTTTATTAATCTCTGTAAAAAGAGAATTCGTGCAGGTACAAAGATGAATTAACTTGGTTCTTGTAACTCTGGTATATTTATAATATGCTGAAATATTTTAGCACCAGATGTGCATGTACAAAATCTATATCACATATTCACATGCACATGAAAGTAGTAATTAATTTTAGTTTTTGGCACCAGACTCATATGGATTTTTCCTACCCTTATTTAGTAGTAATTCCCTTTTGATTTGAACCGGAGGACGTGACATGAAGTAAAAATTCGGGGCGACGGGAGGGGACCCCACATAGTGGAGCGAAAATAAATTGAAATTACAACAAAAAAATTTAAGCCCTCATTTCAATTTTGAAACCCTAATTCTTCAATCCGTCTGCAGGCACTTTGGTCATTCACATTAGCATTTTTTAAATAATTATTTCCTTTAAGAATCTTCCATTCTCTATCAATTGAATTATTTATTTCATAGAATGTTATTGTTTAAATATATTACTCCCTCTTCCGTCCTATGAAAACATGAGCATTTAAAATGACATTATTTAGGGATGTCAATCGGGCCAGCCAACCGGGTTTCGGGCCAACCCTATTCGGGTTGCGGGTCAATCGGGTGCGGGCTAATCGGGTTGTGATTTTCTTCGGGTTATAAAAGTTCAACCCTAACCCTAGAAGCTCGGGTTTCGGGCTAGCCCAGCGGGCTAATCGGGTTGCTATCGATAAAATTAACATGCGATCAATCCAATAAATAATGGTGAAAATTAGTTATATTTATATAATGTAAAATATTTTATGATGATATATTTGAGATATATGCTTAAACTCAAACATAAACAACATCACATACTAATATTTGAGATTTATGCAAAACAAAACATAAACATCAAGAAAAGCATGTTTTAGAAATTTAAATATATTTTTTTAGTGAATTTGAAGTTTCTAATTATTATATCTATTATTATGTTAATAAAAATTTAATACTTCATTTATATATTTAATATATAAAATTGAAAGTTATTTTTTTAGTAATCTATATCATAAAATAATAAATGAAGTGTCAAATTAGAGTCAAACAAATAGAACAATAGAAATTTTATCGGGTTTTCGGGCCAGCCCATCGGGCTGTAATTTTATCGGGATAGAAATTTTCAGCCCTAACCCTATAAATTTGGCGGGCTATTCGGGCCGGCCCACGGGTTGCGGGCTACATTGACATCCCTAACATTATTGGTATAAATTGCAAATAAATTAATAGTAATGAGTTGCAGACAATTTTCCATGCATGGAAGCCCATATTTTTATGGGACGAATAGATATATAAACATATTTTTTAGTGAATAAAAATTTATTTGCTCTTGCTTGGCCTCCAAGCTATATGGCCTCGTCTACTATAAAATCCAAACGATCTTAAATAACAATCTAAAAAATATTCTTCTATGGCCACTCTAAAACCCTGCCTACTTCTCCCTCCCACAGTCATGGCCACCGCCACCGTAAAATCCTGCCGACTTCTCAAACCCCCAGTCATTGCCATGGCCGCCGCCACTACCGTCAAATCCTGCCGACTTACTGCAAATTATTCCCAGCTTCTCAAACCCCCAGTCCCTCTCATCGGACCACCGGAAATCTATCAACAACCACCCAAACCCGACACCCGCAGTGGTGGGGGCGCAGGCCCCACCACTACTGGCGACCCATTCATGGACGCTATGGTCGCTAATTTTAACAATACAACGACCCTGATGCCCCCATTGTTAAAAGGCCTGACGGAAAAGAACTCTCCCACGTTTCTGTCGTCGGGAAATCCCTGTTTGGATTTCTTCTTCCACATCGTCCCGGACACGCCGCCGGAGTCCGTCGCCAGCCGCCTGAAGCTCGCGTGGGAACATGACCCGCTCAAGGCTCTGAAACTCGTCTGCCATCTCCGCGGAGTGAAAGGCACCGGCAAATCTGACAGAGAGGGTTTCTACACCTCCGCGCTGTGGCTGCACGAAAACCACCCCAAAACGCTAGCCGGCAACGCCGCGTCCTTCGCGGAGTTCGGCTATTTCAAGGATTTGCTCGAGATCCTCTTCCGTATCCTCGAAGGAGCCGATGCGCGGAAGAAGGTTAGGGAGATTGGAGAGCTCTGGAAAGCTCGGATGCTTGGTCCGGTGAAGGTTAGGAGAGGCGCGGAGTTGTCGAAAGCGATGGCGGCGTTTCACGGCAGGAACAATTCGACGCCGGAGAAGAGGAGGATCGAGAGCGCGAGGAGAGCGGTGGGGTGGAGAGATTCAATCACGACCAGGATTTCAGGTTCCTGCACGATTGCGTTTCGGATCTCTTCGCGGAGCGGTTGAGATGGGGAAATTGAACAGGATTAGCCTCGCTGCGAAATGGTGCCCCTCTCTGTATTCGTCGTTTGACAGAATCACGCTGCTGTGTGAGACCATAGCGAAGAAGGTGTTTCCGGTGGCAGAGTTTCCAGAGTATGAAGGCGTGGAGGAGGCGCATTACGCGTATCGAGTGAGGGATCGGCTGAGGAAAGAGGTGCTCGTGCCGCTGAGGAAGGCGTTGCAGCTGCCGGAGGTTTACATCGGCGCCAACGATTGGGGATCTCTGCCTTACAACAGAGTCGCTTCCGTGGCGATGAAGAACTACATGGAGCTATTCTTCATTCACGATGAGGAAAGGTTTCGTGAGTATCTCGGGAGAGTGAGATCCGGCAAAGCCACTATTGCTGCCGGAGCATTGCTGCCTCACCGGATAATAGAATCGTTGGATGATGAACACGGCGGCGAAGTGGCGGAGCTGCAGTGGAGGAGAATGGTGGATGACATGGCGAAGATTGGGAAATTGAGCAATTGCCTTGCAATCAGTGATGTTTCAGGGAGTATGTATGGCATTCCGATGCAGGTATCAGTGGCGCTAGGGATTTTAGTATCGGAATTGAGTGAGGAGCCATGGAAGGGGAAGCTCATCACTTTCAGCCAAAATCCAGAGCTTCAAAAAGTGGAAGGGGAGAGCTTGAAATCGAAGACTGAGTTTGTTGAAAGTATGGACTGGGGATGGAACACTGATTTCCAAAAGGTGTTTGATGTGATACTTGAAGTGGCGGTGAAAGGGAATCTGAAGGCAGAGGAGATGATAAAGAGGTTGTTTGTGTTCAGTGATATGGAATTCAACAAGGCGTCGGCGAATCCGTGGGAGACGGATTATGAGGCGATAGTGAGGAAGTTCAAGGAGAAGGGATACGGAGAATGTGTGCCGGAGATTGTGTTTTGGAATCTGAGGGATTCGATGGCGACGCCGGTGCCAGCAAGCCAGAAAGGGGTGGCGCTAGTGAGCGGTTACTCGAAGAATTTGATGAAAGTCTTTCTAGAAGAGGGAAGAATAATAGATCCAGTGGAGGTGATGGATGCTGCAATTGCTGGGAAAAAATATCAGAAACTTGTTGTCGTGGATTGATTTTGTTTAGTTTGGTGCATATTGATTGAATTTAACTAGTAAGTATGTTTTTAAAATTATAACTAAACGTTTTCAAATTATAAAGTATTCTTCTATAATTCACGAATATCTTGTGGAAGGTATACATTGACATATGAAACACATAGAGAAATGCTCGAGAAATCGTATGCAAGGGAGGGCCCAATAATGACTCTGTTTCATTGTCGTAGTATTAGTACTAATGTTTTTTTTGACTAAAGAGAATAATGTAACATGATGCATTTATGAAGACCAACAAGCTAACAAAAATATTTCTCTTTTCAGCGCGCCACATAAGTTCGTAATAATTTAATTTTAATATGATTATTAATTATTTTTATTTAAATTATATTATATGTATGTCTGTAGGAAGAATGACCTTAGGGCTTTAAAAAATAATTTAGACTATAATAAAAATATAAAAAATCTCTAAAATATAAGCACCAAAATGCTCTAAAAAATAACTTGATCGTTTCATAATGCAAACATTTTCAAACACAACAATATGCTCGAATTATCAGAATATCTGAGCACATTGTGGTGCTCAGAAACTAAAATACTACTGACCAGTGCTCAGAAATTTGAAGTGTTGTGCTAATAAAGTACTCCCTCCGTCTCACTTTAGGAGTCTTGATTGAGTTCGACACGGTTTTAAGAAATATAAAAGAAAGTTGGTGAAAAAAGATAGTGGAACATGAGTCTACTTTATATATTAGTTTTATAATAAAATGTGAGTGGGAAAAAGGTAAGTGGAATGTGAGGCCTATTACCAATTATGAAATATTCCAATCGGAACTCTAAAGTGGGATATCCAAAAATAGTAAACCGAGATTCCTAAAGTGGGAATGAGGAATATTTGAAATCTTTCTGACGAGGTGGATATCAAGCACTTCAATGCTCGAAAAGCATTCGAAAACTCCATTTTACTGAGCACTTTCACCTTTACCGAGCACCAAAGTGCTTAAATGAACATACTAATTGATTCTAAAATCAAATCAAAGCAAAGGGAAACGATTGAATGCATCCATCTCTAATTCTCTATGTAATTAAGATAAATACTTCTATGAATTAATTATGTAACCCTGTTCTATAGTATCAGAGTCATTTTGCTATTTTGATACGATCCACAGTAGTGAAGCCATTTCTATTTAAAGGAAAAATTAACACATTCTACTTACTTACTTTACACTCTCTTGCTTTATTCCCTCTTCATCTCTCTTCCTTTTAAAATGTCTCCACTACTATGGAAAGAAGGTAGTACTAAGTATTTCACAATAAAATTTATTTTCCCTTTAGCTTGGCCTCCACGTTAAGTCCGCTACTATATAAACTCCAGCCAAATTTCACCTCAAAATCTTGACAAAAATTCTTCCAGATGGCCGCCGCCACTGTAAAATCCGGCCAACTTCTCAGAACCCCAACCATGGCCGCCGCTCTTCTCGTCGGACCTCGGGAAATCTATCGACAATCACCCAAACTCGCCCCGGCCACCACAGGCAATACATTCATGGACCTTTTGGCCGCAGATTTTAACAATACAACAACCCTCGCATCCCCGTTGAGAGGCCTCACGGAAAACAACTCTCCCACGTATCTCTCGTCGGGAAATCCCTGTTTGGATTTCTTCTTCCACATCGTTCCGTACACACCGCCCGAAACCATCAACCACCGCCTGAAGCTCGCGTGGGATCACGATCCGCTCAAGGCTCTGAAACTCGTCTGCAATCTCCGCGGAGTCAAAGGCACCGGCAAATCTGATAGAGAGAGTTTCTACACCTCCGCGCTGTGGCTGCACCAGCACCACCCCAAAACTCTAGCCGGAAACGCGGCGGCCTTCGCTGGCTTCGGCTATTGGTCGATTCGTCGTTCGATAAAATCACGCTGCTGTGTGAAACCATAGCGAAGAAGGTTTTTCCGGTGTCGGAGTTTCCGGAGTATGAAGGAGTGGAGGAGGCGCATTACGCGTATAGAGTGAGGGAGGAGGTTCGCTGCGAAAGGCGTTGCAGCTGCCGGAGGTTTACATCGGCGCCAACGATTGGGGATCTCTGCCTTACAACAGAGTCGCTTCTGTTGCGATGAAAAACTACAAGACTCATTTCTCTAACCACGATGAAGAAAGGTTTAGCGAGTATCTCGAGAAGGTGAAGTCCGGCAAAGCCACGATGGCGGCTGGCGCATTGCTTCCTCACCAGATAATCGAATCGTTGAATGGTGACGACGAAGGCCAAGTGGCGGAGCTGCAGTGGAGGAGAATGGTGGATGACATGGCGAAGATCGGAAAATTGAGCAATTGCCTAGCAATCAGTGATGTTTCAGGGAGTATGGAAGGGATTCCTATGCAGGTATCGGTGGCGCTAGGGATTTTGGTGTCGGAATTGAACAAGGAGCCGTGGAAGGGGAAGCTCATCACTTTCACCGAAAATCCAGAGCTTCAAAAATTGGAGGGGGAGAGCTTGAAATCGAAGTCTGAGTTTGTTAAAAGTATGGAATGGGGGTATAACACTAATTTCCAGAAGGGGTTTGATGTGATAATTGAAGTGGCGGTGAACGGGAAGCTGAAGTCGGAGGAGATGATAAAGAGGCTGTTTGTGTTCGGTGATATGGAATTCGATCAGGCGTCGGCGAATCCATGGGATACGGAGAATGTGTGCCGGAGATTGTGTTTTGGAATCTGAGGGATTCGAGGGCGACGCCAGTGCCAGCAAACCAGAAAGGGGTGGCGCTAGTGAGCGGATACTCGAAGAATTTGATGAAAATATTTCTAGAAGAGGGAGGAATAGAGGATGCGGTGGCGGTGATTGATGCAGCAATTGCAGGCAAAAAGTATGAGAAACTAGTTGTGTTGGATTGATTGGTTTGGTTTCATGTATACTACATATTGTTTGTTTCTTAAGCTTTCATGTTTTTTTGTTGATTTTGAAATTTAAGAGTGTACACAATAGAGCGTGGCAGGCTGCGGTGTATTGCAAGCCGGAGGGGTGCCGCGGTTAGTTAAATTGGCTAATTAACAAACTCCAACAAACTGATCAAACAAGAAGCCAAATCTTATCCTTACACAAACAAACATACATAGGAATTGTTCATAAACTAAAATTGAGAAATGGGATCGAAATTTGTTACACAAGAATAACGTTGTTATTGTTGTTGTTATTTAAGGTTTACCAAAAACTCTTCCTGCAACGATAGCAGCTTTCATGGCATTGTTAATGGATTTGATAACATCATCAACATCACAAGTGTTGCCTTTGAATGAAGGTGCTCTCGATTTCTTGAATGAATCCACACATTTCAGGAATTCTTTGTTGCATTGTTGGCTCAAGTAATCGTCTGCACCCACCAATCATTATGGAGTATTATCACATACAAATTACAAGGATAATCATTATTTTTCATCCCAAATAAGTAAATAAATAGGTACAGAGAGGTCCGTCACGAATTTTAATCAAAATTAATGATATACTATTATCTTACTATTTTTGGAAAGATTTCAACTGAGATAAAATTTGTGGGACGGAAGAAAATGGTAAAATGAGACAAACTTTGTGGGACGAGAGTAGTATATATGCCACCTATTAGTTATCTGTTACTTTTTTTTGCCAAGAAACTATTGAGCTTTTTATGATATTACTTTTTTTTTTTAAATTTGTGAAATTTTGCTCTAAAGAGATCATAGTAAACAACTTAATATTCTCTTTGAAAGGGTTGGATCTAGAAATTCAGTTTGCAATTTGCAAGGTGCTAAGTTTGAAATATTTTAGGCTTTTGAAAATCAAATTTTCAAAATCACAATGTTAAAAACACTACTACAATATGACAAAAATTAAAGTGCATGTTTACGTGGCACCGATAGCCTGTTTTTTGTCGTATAACAAATTCAACTTATTCTATTTGTAACCCTTTACGTGTTATCTATACCACGTGTCGAAAATGATTATGGCATTTGTTTGGACTAAAAAAAAATGCCAATTGTCAATTAGGTGTAAGATAATTGACAACAACTATTAGACTATATTATATTAGTAACATCTACTGTTTTTTGGGCATAATTTTCAATTATTAAATAAAATCGAAACTAATAATTTACACATAAGATCCCTTATTTCAGCACTTATCATGTGCCACTACCAACATCACCCAAAAAATACGAAGTATATGTGTATTCCTTCTTCTTCATGTTTGATTAATTAATTACTAGTACATAGTACTACCATTTATATGGCCAAAAATATCTAAATCTTCTTCTTTTCTATTTTGAACGGCAAAATATCGAGATATAAAAGTTGCGTCAGACTCAAATCCGAAACCTTTGACATCGAGCAATAATGACTCTACGACTAGATAGCTAGGCTAATTCACACATATATCTAATTCTTCTTTACAAGTTATATCTTGTACTATTAGCAAGAATAAAACCGTTTGTTGGGGATGAAGTAAACATCACTTAATTAAGGTGAGAGGTCACCATCAACACCACAGTCAATTTTTAGGCATAAAATTAATATTTCTACCTACTATGATTAAATGAAATAACCGATCTTTAATTAATTTATTGAACAAACAATTGACCAAATTGAAGAACTTACTTCCCATCTTTGAAATGCATTGATCATGATTCATACAACAAGTGTCCAATCGATCACATGGCTTCTCCCCTGGACATCCAGTGTATAAAAGCCCACAATATTTCCCATATCGTAAAAATGGAGCAGCTGAAATTAAATAACCAATTTTTTTTAAAAAAAATGTGACTACAAGAATTGAGAGAAAAAGAAATATGATCATTTATCGAAAAAGAAAAAATTACCGTCACAAAACATTGATTCACATGTTTTGCTGCACTCCTTGAACTGCAATAGGTAAATTAATTTACAAATTAAAAGAAATTGTAGACATATGTAATAAATTGGACCATGGATGTGTACTAATTTCGTCATCGATATATTTCATCGGGTGTAGTATCAAATTATCGAGGGGAAGCGACTTACCAAGCTGAGACCGGGATTTGCTTGAAGGCCGATGTTGAGAGCATGAACTTGGACAGTGTAGAGAGAAGAGATGAGAAGAGAAGCAATCAAGAAAATTAGTGATTGAGTTGATGGATTTGGGGGATGAGCCATTGGAAATGGAGTAGAACAAAGTGGGAAAATGGAAGCCTGATTTTCCTCAAAAAGTTATGATTTTTATTGATATAGAGATGGAGTTGGGAGAGAGAGAGAGAATTGTGTGTATTGTTGTGGTTGCATAACCCGTGACTGGTTTTTTTGTTTTGTAGTTTCACATTTCTCACAAAAGGGAATTGTATTAACTTTTTCTACAACTTGAATAATTTATTAGGCCTTCGATAATTTAAATAATGGAATGGAGGGGCTGCTTTTGGCCAATTCAATGAGTAAGTTGCAATTTCTTAAAGTTTTTAAATTTCATCTCCCCCAAAAATAATCTTATTAGTATAAACATTTAGGATCAATATTATTAAAATTATATTAAAATTAGAGGAGAAATAGTGTTAATAGTTAGTAGTACAAAATTTGTAATTCTATTTCATTTGGGTTTGCACTTGGTTGGGCTCAGCTGGTTGGGTTGATCTGTTTCATTTGGCCCATTTTTTAAAATATACCAATAGCTTACAAACTCTCTAAATTGAATCATAATTTCACTATAACTTATAATTATCTCAAGAGTAATTCCAAATCATCAATCCGACCTCCACGTAGCGGTTAATCACTTAATTGCGAACCTCGGTCATAAATCATAAATTCAGTCATCAATGATGCAAATTAAGAAAAATCAATAAAATTAATTACATTAATGGATACAACGTAATTTGAAGTGTACCTAGATGATATCATTTGAACAACCGGCGTTTTGTCCACGTTGTAAAATTCGGAGTCCATGTCATCTCCAATTTCACTAGAATATTTAGTCTCATATAACAATTGGCCAAAATTCAACTAAATTTATAATTTAAATGTCAGTTACATGTCATAAATCTTTAAAGAAAATCCATGATTTTAGAAATAGTTAACCCAATTGTAAAAGTCGAACGTGTCTTTTTTTCCAAAATTTAAGAATGCAGTACAAACTTTGTTCCTGCCAATTATCTAAGTTAGTTGCTGAATCACAAAATGTTGTTCAGTCAATAATGGATTCACTATTTTTTTGGAAAATTGAATGAGTATAGGTCTGAATAAATAATAAATTGATATTTAAATAATTAGTTTTAATCACTAATTTTCGCATAAATTAGTTTGTGATTGACTCAATATATCCCGTGAAATTAAATCAGTTACACATCTTTTCACAACTTTCCACAACCCAAAATTTCTCGCAACTGAACTGACCAAAATTTCTTATCTGCAAAAAAAAAATGAAAATCTTAACTAAAAAGCACAACTCACAAACAAAATACACATAAATCAATCATATAACAAAACATCATTCAGTCCATCTTCCCAACATTTTAATTCCAAAGAAAACCAGAATAATCTTAAACATACCAATCCCTAAATTATTTATTTAATCATACCAATTTTAGTTGATCGGTTCCAAACCATTTCTATATTTTGATTAAAATGTGGTTAAATTAATCAACCACTCCTTATATATTGATATTCTCATTTTCATTCTTAACCTCACAACACTCTCCTTCTCTCTAATGGCGTCAGTGATGAAGAAATTAAAGAAGAAGGTGATGAAGCCAATCAAACGCCTCAAGAAAATCTACATCCGCTGGAAATCGAAGCGCGTTTACTACTCCTCCGACTCCTCCTCCTCCGGATCCTGGGCCTCCGAGAGTAGCATATCGGCCACTTCCTTGATCGGGATCAGCGTGGGGCCTGAGCGTCGCAACATGAACATCCCGTACGGGTACCTCGCCCTCCCGGTGTTCCAGGCGCTCATCGAGCAAGGCAACGGGATGTTCGGCCACTTGAGCCCTCCTGCCTACACACTCCCGTGCGAATCCATACTCGTCTCCAACATCCTCACCCTCCTCGACAGGGACGAGGAGAGGTTTCGCGACTACAGCCTCGATGATTTTATCGAGCACTGTTTCGAGTCGCCAAATTGGCCACACGTTTAGAGAATGATAAAACCTCAACAAGCCACCCCATGCATTTTTGTTTTAATTTGATTTTTTTTTTTTTTGCAGTGTTTATGGGTTTTTAGGTTGGCTTGATGAGATTCCTATTTTGTTTTTGAGGATTAATGTTTTGAAATTTGCTTTAATGTTTGATTTTGATTATGAGTAAAATCGTGCCATTTATTCGGTTTTTTTGTTGGAACTCTCTTATGTTTCGGTCGACCATGGAAAGTACTATAATGTTTTATGGTTTCGTGTTTGTCGTGGACTATAGAAAAAGTATTTTACCATCTAATTGGAATTTGAATTGGAATTATAATTTTATGAAACAGAATTTGAAGGAATTAAATTATAATTTAAATTTAAATCCTTCATTCGATAAAAATGAGATATAATTGAAATGATATGAATTTGAAAATTTTGTGTAGTATGTGTGCACAGTGTGTATACCTAGAGTGTGTGTTTGTGAGTGAAGTGTGTGAAGGTGCTCGATTGTATAACTACTCCATATGTTCCACAAAATTTGTCTCATTTTATCATTTTCGTCTGTCCCATAATGTTTGTTCATTTGGAATCTACCAAAAATAAACATTAAATACACTCCTCAATTTTTCTCAATGTGGGAACTCTTATTCCACTACACACCTTTATTTAACACAAAATTAAGCAATTTCTTAAAATCCGTGCCGGGTCAAACTATGACAAACTTTGTGGGACGGAGAGAGTGTTTAGAATTCCAGTTATCTATTTACATGGAATTCAAATTATTGAATTGGGAAGAGGGATTGTAATTCAATTCTAAAACCAAATATTTTGCGGTATCAAACATTGGATTGGAAACAGGCTCTAATTTCAGTTCCAAATGCTCAATTCTGTGATACCGAACGAGGCCTGACTTTGGCTAGTACTCAATAAGACAAGATACCATTTACATGCCCATATATAAATCAATCATCTAAACTTTCATAGGCACCAAGCAAAGTAGATGTTTCTTGTGCATAGTAATACCAGGCAAAACCTCCGTATCAATATCCTCTCTTGTCATTCCGGCCGGCAATTCCCAGTCGAACGAGTGAACAAGGTTCGCAAGCGCGAGCTCCACCGTTGCAAGCCCCATCGCTATCCCGGGGCACCCTCTCCTGCCCGAGCCGAAGGGGACCGCCTCAAAATCTGCCCCAACGATGTCAATTGAAGAATTCGAGAACCTCTCGGGCACAAAGTCATCGGGATTCTCCCACGTGTCGGGATCTCTTGCGATCGCCCATGCGTTTACGATGACAAGTGTCTTGGCCGGGATGGTGTATCCGTTTATGTTGCAATCAGACATGGATTGTCTAGGGAGTAGGAGTGGCGCCGGTGGGAACAATCTCAATGTCTCTTTTATTACTGCCTTGAGATAAGGTAGTTTTGACAGATCATCCTCGTACACGTGTCTTCTATTGCTGACTAGATCTCTGATTTCTTTTTGTAGCTTGTTCATTGTTGATGTGTTCTTGATCAAGGCTGTCATGGCCCATATTATTGTTGCTGCAGTTGTGTCTGTTCCAGCCACAAATATATCCTACAAAGAGAAAGTGAATTGTTTCATTTTCTTGGAAAAATCACTAACAATTATTTGATGACGGATAAACACAGTAACGGAGGCAGGATTTTGACGATAGAGCCTAATAGGATAAAAACCGCATCCACTGTTACAACTATGAAGGACGTCGACAAAGAAATTGTTAGACGGAAATGGTGGTTGGAAGTTAGGATTTGAACCAATTCTAATTCGGAAAGGGGAAAATCGCGACGAATAAAAAATATCAATGAAATTACCAAAATACCCTTGTTTTCACAAAAAAATTTTAGAGGGCAGGTGGACATTCAATTTTTATTTCTAAATGTTCCCATTTTGTATTTTGTATTTCTTAAATACTTCTTTTTTTATTACTTAAGTCAATTATTAAAGTAAAATATGATATCACCTTTTATACTTAGAAACTACAAGAAACCTTGAAAATAGAAATAAAGTAACTAACCATGAGTATGGCCTTAACATTATCCCATGTAAGAGCCACCGAGCTAGAATTGTCCTCTTTCATCTGGATCAAAATATCAAGAATATTCGAATTCATCGACTTGGACCTGATCTGATTCACGCGCTCCTGAATCAGCTCCTCAAAGAATCCATCCATGTCTTTAAAAATCCGATCAAGTCTCCCGATCAACCCGGAAACTCTATCCACCCAACCAAACCAAGGCAAATAGTCCGAAACAAAAAACTCACCCATCATAGCCTCAGCTTCAACCGAAAGCTCATCAAACCTTGTTCTCCTCAGTTCCTCCTTCCCAAACGCGATCCTACATATCAACGTGTTCGTCAAACCCAGCACCACCGCGCTCAGATCCACAACCTGACCGCAACCAAGGCTTTGAGTCATCCGAAGAACCTCCTCCTCGCGCACCGGCCTAAACGACTGGACCTATGGTACATTTACAAATGCGATTGCTAGAGATTATCATGAGAAATTGAACAACATACTCCATTAGTCTCAAAATATAGTCTACATTTACCATTTTGGTTTGTTCACTCGTGCTTTTGAAAAAAAATCCACCAAACATTAATTATACTATCCACTAACATTTCAATTACAAATATTTTTTTCTATTTCTCTCCTATTTACTAACTTGGATTTTGATCCTTTGCTGTGGAGAGAAGCACACCTATGGTTCCTTATAGCATAATATTTAATTTATAGATTATATTATTAAATATATAACAATAAAAATATTATACTATGAGGCACGTGCTTCTCTCCATTAGGATCCAAATCCTACTAACTTTTAACTTTTTTTATAACCATGGTCAAATATAAACGATTGACTCCCTCTTATATGTCATTTCTACACTTTCGCGTGAAAACGATGTGAGATTCGTATCAACCTGTCTGTTGCTGAGGAGATGGACGACGCAGATCTTCCTCATCTCCCGCCACGACTGGCCGTAGGGGGCGAAGGATATGTCGGATAGGTTGTAGGACAGCTTGTGCTGGCCGAGCAGCTTCGGGCGGCTGCAGAAGACGAGGTCGTGGGTCTTCATGACTTGCTCTGCGGTCCAAGGGGATGAAACGACGACCACGGGCACGCTGCCGAGCTTGAGGGACATGAGGGGGCCGTGGGAGCGGGAGAGGCGCCATAGAGAGATGTGGGGCTTGGAGGTGTCGAGAGAGAGGAGGTTTCCGATGAACGGGAGGCCGAGGGGGCCGGGCGGCGATCGGGAACTTCTTAGTGTTTTTGTTGTGTGGAGGAGGAAGAGGATTGAAAGAGGGAGGAACAGTGACATGATAACAACAGTGATCATTTTTTTGGTGGGTGGTGTGTGCGTTGTTGATGGTAGAAAGATCAAGAAGATTTATATTGGAGGAGTAATTTAGTTTGTGGATTGTGGGGTTTGGCATGAATTGTGGTTGGATTTATTCGGCCCCGTAGACTCTAGAGAAAATTGTAGGCATGCCTCAAATTGTATAAATTGTATAGTACTCTTTCGTTCCACAATAGATGTCACATTTTCTTTTTTAGATTGTCCAATAAAAGATGTCAAACTTTTATTTTTGAAAAAAATTTTCTCTCACATGAATATTAAAATTATATTTTCTTGTGCCGTCCCACAAATGTGACATCTTTTGTGGGACGCAGGGAGTAATTTATTGTATTTAATTAATACTTCACTATTATTTAATTTTATTTTATAAATAATGAAGATTAAAAATATAATATGAAATTAAAGAATAATATAAAAAATGAAATAAAATATAAATTGTGATATGATTTTTGGTTCGTGTGGAATGCTAACATGGAGTAGTTAAAAAAGCGAATTGTGGTATGATTTGGTTTTAAAATTTTTTGTCAGATATGATTTTCGTTTGAATAATATAAATAGTTATGGAGAAAAAAATATAAAATATGTAAGAGATTGTGTAACAATTAATGTAGTTTAACGAATAGAAAATTATGCGCAACTTTTGTAATATTATCTATGTTCCATTAAAAATGAAACGTTTTCCTTTTTTTGTTGTTCCATTAAAAATGAAACATTTCCTAAAATAGATATAACTCTATCTCTACTTTTTCATCTTTCTTATTTTACTCTCTCTTCATTAACTCACAAAATAACACTACATAAAATCTCGTGCCGATTCCTAAATGTTTCATTTTAAGTAGTACGTTTTTCTTTAATTCAACAAGCCTGGAGTCTAAATCGATAGAGGATAAATAGATGGGGAACTATTATTGCAGCGACTACTAGAATTTAGTAAAACATTTAAGAGATAAACGAGAAGTTTGGGAGAAGATAATAAATAATTTAAACTTCTTATTTGAATATAATATAAGTACATCCTCCGTCCAAGATAGATATCACAATTTCCTTTTTAATTTTCTTATAAAAGATATCACATTTCTTCTTTTGAAAAAAATTTGCTCTCACATCAATTATTAAATTACCCCCTCTGTCCCGCTTTAGGAGTCCCGGTTGAGTCGGCACATGTTTTAAGAAAAAAATATTTGAGTGTGTAATAAATAAATATTGTAGTGGATGTTGGGACCCACTTTTAATTGAGTGTCCAATAAATAAATGTTATAGTGGATGTTGAGACCCACTTTTAATATTTTTTTATTAGTTTTAATGGATGTTGGGAACCACTTTTAACACTTTGTAGGCATTTTTTTATTAATTTATCTCAACCGGGACTCCTAAAGCGGGACGCCTAAAATTGATTAATCGGGACTCCAAAACGAGATGGAGGGTATATATTTTTTCCCACCATTTAACACATAAAATAACATCTCCTAAAATTCCATGTTATCTTTCAAGTGTGACATCTTTTATGGGACGCGGGGATTATATATTATTCACATATGTAGTTATCCACATTATTGCGGTTTGACTCCTTACAAGACGCTGAAAAGAACTGTCTAGTAAAAAATATCTTGCAAATAAAGATAAAATATTCAAAAATATGATTTGATCCTCATTTTGGACAATAAGGCTTCGCATCTGGGCCGAGTTGGCGTATTTCTTATTGGGCTAGGCCCATTTGACATAAATTTGCAGTCAACTAGTTTTAGTAGGATGATAATCGTAAATCGTCTATATAAAAGTCAAAACTTGATTTTTGAATCCAAGATAATTAGCCAAGGAGAATATTTATATAGTATATAGGCTTTTCTAAAGAAAATAAATAAACTGCAAAATCGACCACATAAGAAGTTTCCATTAATCGGTCAACCTAATATATAAGAATTGCATTGGGGTGGATCAAATAAAAAAACCGTGATCATGAATAGATGCATTATGCCATTATCAATATAAAGAAACCGTAATCATGAATAGATGCATTATGCCATTATCAAACAACTATAAAATGAACTATCGTCCTACTACAACGGTATATAGTAAATCAGATAACGATTCATAACTATTACAAACATAAACATTAAATAAAATAATCAAACCTTTGAATATCTTGAAATATATAATTTTTAGGCAAATAGCATATCCACATAGTATATGGCTTTCTTAAATTGCAAACTATAATAATCACAAAAGGTCGCATGTGAAACGAGGGCACCTCCATCTTCAAAACTTTGTAACAATTTGTCGAAACCAGACAATTTGCAGATTAATTTGCGATCACGATAATCATACACAAATACGCCACTGTAAAACTCGAGAATAACACAACCAGATGGAGGCTTCCATGGATGATTACTTATATTATATGAGGTCCCGACTTCCAAATTCACAACCATCATACGCTTCCAGTTCAGTTCCCTTCCTTCACATCTCGACTCATAAATCGTCAGAAACTTATCTGATAAAAAGGTAGATAATTCAGTAGACGAATCAAAGCGCCAGAACGAGTGCTCGTCTTTTGCAAAAATAGTAGTAGAAACATAATCCGAATTATAATCTGATTGTGTGAAACACTTCA
Source organism: Salvia hispanica (assembly GCF_023119035.1). Lineage (NCBI taxonomy): Eukaryota > Viridiplantae > Streptophyta > Magnoliopsida > Lamiales > Lamiaceae > Salvia > Salvia hispanica. The sequence continues at coordinate 12,547,655 of NC_062967.1, read as the reverse complement.
TTCTGCATGTCAAAGCTAACTATCCTCGACGTCGCCATATCTCCTCCCAGTGTGAATTGCGCGAATTCACGCGCCAGTGGACATTCTTGCAGAACGACTTTATGGGGATAACTGAGTTGTATGCTACATCATCAACGACATCGTCTCCTCCCTTGCCAGGGCCGGGAAAAAGCCAACTGGGCTATTGAATTATTTAGGATAGCTATTAATATACAGATAATATATACTTCCTCCGTCCCACTTAAGATGACACGTTTTCCTTTTTAGTCTGTCCCAACTAAGATGACACATTTCCTTTTTTGGTAACTTTCTCTCTCCAATTAATACACTCAACCACTTTTTCCCTCCTATTAAAATATTCATCTTTCTTTATCTCTCTACTTTAATACTTCCACCCACCTTCTCTCTCTCCAATTAAACACTTTAACTAATAACTCCTAAAATCCCGTGCCGGCTAAGCAATGTGTCATCTTAGCCGGGACGGAGGGAGTAGATTGGTAAAATGGTTGGGGGTTCCATGGGTCCCCCATGACCCTCTTTAGGTCCGCCACTGTCTGCAGCTAGAAGGGCATAGCGCACACCCTTTAACGGTCAGCTCCCGAGCAACCTTAACCTCTCCTAATAGCTCTTCATATATGGCCGATTCAATCCAACCTTAAGATGTTCAGCTTCTAACTATATAGTAAAATTACTGCATCTCATCCATCACCCTCTTAGGATTATTTTAAATACTTATAAGTTTTGGGCAAGATTATAAATATCCATATGTACACACGTTACTATCATATTGATGAGAATTCATTTGGTTTAAGGCACTAATTTGAAGGATTACATAGGGTTTAATGCAAATATTGATGGGAATTTATTTCTCTAAAAATGATGGAAATTTATTTGTTGGAAGAATGCATGAGCCGTTAGACCTGAATTCCCTCATATCGCTTCCAATTGTTTAAAAATGATCAGCAATGTTTATTGAGGAAACCGTCTCAATTATGTGAGCATTTAATTCATAATTATGCATAGATTAATTGATATGCAATTACGAAATAGCATGAAGCAGTCATTTATACATTAATATTTGTATATGAAATACAAGGAGACCTTAATATTGCATAAAAAGTTTATTATATAAATTTAAATTAAATGATGTAATGTAACAATATAGTTAATGCAAAAACGTTCATAATAATTCATTCACAAGACATAAATAGCTTCTTTATATAGCTTCTTTATAATTTATATATTATTGCTCATTTCTTCATTGACTTCTTCCCGTTGCAATATTGTATTTTCTCCAACAAAAAATATTGTTTACAATGTGTTATTGACATTTCTTAATGACATCTGCCTAGAAATATTGCATTGGTCTTCAAATAGATTTACGTACGTGTTTTTGAGATGATCAAGCCCAGCGACAAATCAATTTGTTATCGGCCTGGACTGTGTGTTCCATGCCAAAATAGTATGCTTTTGTTGTTTCTCATATTATATTTTTTTATCTATGAATATGTCTCCTTATTACTCAGTTTTCTATTGTCTTCTCCCGTTATATTATTTGATTCTCCTACAAAAAATATTGTTTACAATATGGAAATGACATTTCTTAATGATTTATGCGATCAATATTGCGTTGGTTATTAAAGTGAGGTACGTACGTGTTTTTGAGATGACCAAGCCTAGAAACAAATCAATTTGTCATCAGCTTGGGTTTTGCGTTCCATAACAAAATACTACTCCGCATTTTGTCGTTTCTTATCTTATAGCGTTCTATGACATAATGATATGTATTTTGTTGGTTCTTATCTTATTAGTTTTTTAGGATAATTAATGAGTAATTATTTTCCATGCAGGGCATATGATTCAAAGAACATTTACTTCGTTATCAAACTAGGGAAGGAACAATTCTTACTATGTCATTTTTCTTATAAATAAAATCCATACTTTTACTACAAATCATGAGGTTAAGAAATTAATATTTATTTTAACTCTTATAGAACAAAGTTGTTTGTGAGGTCAACTTTGTTATAAATTTAGATTTTAATAAATATGTAATATCATAATTTTAATAATTATGGTGATAAGAATATAAAATTATGACGAATTTTTACTAGTTATTGTAATGTCCATGAATTGAAAATGTAGTTCACTAAAAAATAAATAGAAAGGTCGATAGGTGCTTAAGCTCCTTCCCATTCTCAAGTGTATCGAACCTTTATTTATAAATTATTGATATAATTTCATTAAAAGGAAATATATCAGATTGGAAATAATACTATCTTTGTCCAAAAATAATTTGTCGCATTTTGAATGACATGAATTAAAAATGAATGATAATTTATAAGTAGAAGTGTAATTTATTCTTTTCATTGAACTTATTTTATATTGTTTGCAATTGTTATTCTTGATTGAACTAATTTGACTTCATAGAAATGTCACAAACAGATTATGGGTCATTTCATCATTTTTTTCTTAAAATGTATATAAAATATCTAAATTATGTTGAATATTAATACTCCTATATTTGTTTTAAATCAGTCAAACAAAACTACCAGTCAAAGAAATTAGTAGTAGAATTTTATTTTTATTATTAGCGTGTATAATAGGTTTCAAAATAATTATATATGTGATTATAGGGGTGCCTTATAATGATAAGTTATATTTATGTGATAACCTAATAATCCTATTATTTTATGGGTCAAAAGTATCATTTTTACTAAAAATGATATTTATACATGATAAAATGATATTTTTTCAGCATACATAAAATGATACTTTTAATCTATAAAATGATATTCTGTTCTATAAAATGATACTTTTCGTCCATAAAATGAGGATTATTAGGTTGTCACCATAATTATAGATTATCATATAATCACATCCCTGTGATTATATTTATTTATTTTACTGTATAAAAAAGGGTATACATATAATATTCTTACTATTTTCATCTCCAAAGCAAAACTAATTCTTTTTTTGGAAATAAAAGTTAAAAAAAGCAAGCAACTAATCTATTTCCATACAAATAATTAGTTAACAATTAGTTCAAGATTTACATTGATTTTTCCTCTCTACTTTTCTGACCCATGAATTGTTTGTGGCTGCTGCTGCTGTTTGTTATTCTCCCATTGCTTGATCAAATCAGCATATCCTTGCGCTGAGCTGACAGCGAACTCCGTGAGGGCGCTCAGCGCAACGGACATCCCGGCGCACAGCACTCTGATGGCCACCTCAGCCATCTTCTCGGCCGTCACCACCTCCTCTTCAAAGTGCCCTGCCTCCACCACCTCCATTTCCCCTCCAAACCTCTTCGATGAACTACCAGACTGGCGACGTGAGTCCTCCTTCAGCTGCTGTGCGTACAACGAGCCGACACCTGCTGCGAAGAAGTCCATCCCATCGAGCACCGGGGCCCCCTGGACGGCATCCAGGAACCTTGACCATTGGATGCAGATGTTGAACATAGGCGGGGCGTTTAAGGACCTCCGAGGGGAGAATGGGAACTTTGTTGTGTCGGGGTCAGAGCGGACGCAGCGCAGGAGCCACCCCTTAAGCGCGTGCGCATAGGATTGTTGAGAAACAATCCATGTATCGAAGCTGGACCTCCAGTTCCTCAGCTCTGTCTCGAGGTTGGCTGCAGAGCGCGCCATCCTGTGTGGTTCGGAAGGTGACATTATCGTGTATCTCCGTGATCCCGACAGCTTTGAAGGTGTTCCAGCCAACAGAATCTTAGCTTCGTCGAGGGTGCGTTTCTGCAGTTGATGGCACTCTCCCATCACCTTCCACATCCTTGCTAACCTGCCAATTTAGATCAACAGTTTTTAAGTTCTCACTTCATCACTGCCTCATAAATTCTCTTAAATTACACTATCTGATTAAATTTATCTGAGAAGCAATTCTCTTAAAACATACCCTTGCACTAATTCTAAGAGCTGAGGCTCCAGTTCTTCGTCCCGTAAAGTTTCAATCCTCTTTGAGATAGCTTCAACTGAGTGTATTGAAACTTTTATCTGTGTATCAAGGTCTCTTATGGAAGCCCTTGTCTTGTCCACAGAAATAGGGTCATCGCCTTTCACGTCCTGATTCCTAAGTTGATTGCACTTCTTTTCGTAAGCTCTACGAACACGCTCACCAGCCTGTGTGATCAAAAATACAGAATTTACTCATTTGGGACAAGGAAGAATCTAGACTCATTAAAGATATAGTACAGAGCAGCTTCTGTAATTCTGAACCTTCAGAGAAATTGTAATAATAGTGTGATTTAGAATATTGAAAAATTATAATCTGATCATAATGCACATATTCATATTAGTCCATCCTAGCTAAATACAATAAACTTGGACATAGAAAAAGGACTGACAAACGTTTTATACTTTGATTGGAAGTTCGACTGGAAGCAGCATTGCTGATTTCAAATCTGATGATCATCTAGAGACATGTCCTAAATTCTTGCTTAATATCTTTATAAACAAAGTTAAGTCTACTTCTAGAAAGATGATCCATTTCAATGTGTTTTCTGGTGGAAACTCATGGAGATATATAGCTACAGTAAATATTGAACCCAGCATAACCAGGTGGTTTTTTGGTTTCAGATGCATACCCTAACTTCATTGTAAAGCTTCTTTTCCCAAGCGTACAATCGATCCAAGGTCGACTGGTGACTCCCAGAAAACATGCAGGAATCGTCAGAGAAGTCACTGCTGCTTTCGTAGCCTTCATCTCTTGAAGTTGAAGCACTGACCAAACATCTTGATGATGATGATCGAGATGATGCTGACCTAAATAATGCTACTGGATTTAAAAGCTTCATAGCTGCAGACAAGAAAAAGTAGTAAATTATACATCAATTTTGTAGGAAGCATGTGAGTTGACGTGCAGGAAAACAGGTAACTCCTATCACCAATTGTATCACATTAAGAAAGGTAAACTCTTAACATAGCCATCAAAACAAACTAACTCAAGTGAGTGCACAATCAGTAAAGCTTCTTATAGCACATGTCTGCCTGTGATAACATTTGATAGTGAAGAATTCATGCATTCAAAAGAAAGGAAAGTATCATCTCATGAACATGCTCACAGTGATGCATTAATCTCACAAAACTAAGACTAATATCTTAGATGCATCACGAATAATGGACTTCAAAGTTTTCACATATAGCAGGATGAATTAAAATATTTGGTGTGCAGAATACATTTAACTATGCTTCCAAGCGTAGGACTAAAGAACAAATGAAAGAAACCATAAATTCCAATGAAAAATTTACAAGATATTCGAATATTGTTCTGAACCTGTCACATCATTGGCTGATGGTGAGTGCTGAGCTCTGCTGGCCTCCAAAATGGAAGACACCTGACTAGCCGCATTGCAAGCGGCTGTGAATTGATCTTCAAGATCCTTTATAACTTCTGCCATACTTGTTGGCCTTCTATTTACATAGACAGTGAAGCCCGGTGTTTCCTCTTTTGATTCACCATCAGCAACAGCTGTTTCCTTTTTACTTAATTGACGCATATTTTGAGCTTTGGCCACTTCTACAGTTTCATGTTCTTTAGATGGTGGTTCTTCCATATGTTCCTCCGATTCCTGCTCTTCCTCAGTCTCAGTTTCAACATCACTGTCACTATCGCTATCGTTAACATCTTCTACAACAACATGCTCTCTATCAAAGTTGCTGCAGGGTTTAACATTCTCTTCTTTACTGCTCATCCTTTCATCAATTTCTTCATATTCTGTTTCCTCTTCTAACTCAGGTATGCCTTCCTCCTCGCGGACTTGTTGCAAACCTGCATTCTCATCGTCCAACATTGCCTGATCAAGAGCACCCCTGGTGGGATACCCATAGTAATCTAATGAAGAAAAGGGATTCCAGAAGAAATCCCACTGAGATGTTTGAGGCGACGGAGGAGGGTAGTTAGGCCTATTGTTGGGAGAATACTGGAAAAATGAAGGGTTCATGGGAGAGGACTGCATTGCAAACATGCTGTCCATTCCAAAATGCTGTACGGGAGGATAAGCATCAACTCTATGAGTGTCTGGCGAATAAGGTGGTCTCTCCTCAACCGAAACAGAAGAATTCCTGCCAGGCCTGTAGTAGTTTATTCTATGAGTTTCTGGCGAATGAGGTGGTCTCTCCTCGACCAAAACAGAAGAATTCCCGCCTGACCTGTAGTAGTTTATTTTATAAGACGATTTTGTTTCAGACTTTATTGGTGCCACTGAGAAGGAATTGGGTGATATGGAGATGAAACCGGGATTTGTTTTCTTTACAGGTGTGAATGTCGGTGTTGCAAATGAATCCAAAGTAAACTCACGAGGCCCATCTACATCAATGTATTCTCGCAGTGCAGCAGAGACTCTTCTCATGGCTTGGACATAAGCAATGTGTCCAGATGCAAATCTCATCCTATGCTCAACGGCTTGTTTAATGAATTTCTTCCGATCTTTACAAAGCTGGACCGCCTCTTCATCATCCAACTTCGATATAGAACATCCCATCTCTTGGCTTTGACTTATCCCTCTCTCAACCACTCTATCCCCTCTAAGAGTTTTTCAGGCTTGAATCGAAATGCAAATCAAAATGAAGCGACTTTCTCGCAATTCCCACCAGATTCATAAGAAATTCCTCTCTCTGAGAAATAAGAAAGCCAATACATGCAACATAATCACTAGTAAGCAATGGGAACCAATAAAAATCTGTCTAAACAACATCAAAGGACTTGAAAATCCTTTACCTCGAACCCAAGAAAAGGTAAAAACTAAAAGGAAATGCAATCCAGACCATCCAAACAGTCAGAAACATAAATTGCAAGATGCAAAGGATGATTTCCAATGTTCTCAAAGCATACTAGCTCCAGAATTTTCAACCAACCAAACACTAAACAAAGCCAGAAAAGACTAAGGTAACAAAAATTGCGGTTTCAATTGAGTTTACCTCGATAGAATGGAAAGCAAAGTTAGAAAATTAGTGTTTCTTCAAAAGCAAGAATACCTATGGGATTAGAAAAAGCATATTTGTGCTAATGTGCAGCAGACAGTCTTTATCAGTAAAGGTGCAATGAGCAAACAGTAAACAAACTAAAGGCCTGAAACAATGCTTCTAAACTCCACAGCACGTTGAATCCTATTCAAACTGACATAAAGTCGAAAATCAGATTTATTGGAGAAGATGATGTCTGATTAAATTTTTAAAAAATTATTTTTTTCAGCTGCCAATGGACATCAATAACACAGAATCGCAGTCTCTTTCAGTAAATTTCACAAACAGGTGGTGAAGAACATGAGAAATCTCACAAGTGTAAATTCACGAAAATGCAAAAATACAAGGCAGCTAGAAATCAACATTATGAGTTTAATCTATGAACAAACCACTCTGTGTGTATATACATAACAAAAAAATTGAATCAATTCAGCAACGGAAATGCGCAGGAATGAATTCATCCAATAAACACTAGATTTTGAAGAACTAGAAGGAGACAAATTGCCTCCGAAATGAGAATTGAATGAGGGAACACACGTACCTCAATGCAAAAGTTGTTTCTAGCTAGATTGATCGAAGCTGAATGAGTGAGAGTGTGTGTGTTGAGAGAGAGAGAGAGGGGGAGAGGGGAGAGGAAAAGCAACGGTCAAAAAACTGTTTAAAGGTGTAAGGCCGAAAAACAAAAGCAAAATAAAGGAAAAGCATAATACGACATATACAGGAAATTGCCCCTTTTATTCTACGAAATTTCGGATATGCCACTAATTATATATAGCAGTGAAAAATTGAGACTTTTAAATATATACAAAATGAGTATTTTATTTTGTTTGTTTTTCCATTATTTTAAACGTGAAATATGGCTGTCTACTATACTGAAAATGGCTTGATTAATTAGATTATTTTGAAATCTTGATTTTATGAAAATTTAATGAATCCTATACACATGAAGTTATGTACATACATATACAGCTAGTTTTTGTGGTGTTAAATTATATTTCTTCCATAATAGGAGTCTCCTTTTTTTTGTCATAAGATTTAAAAAATAGAGGGAACATCTTTTTTGGTATACGAACTTTGCCAAAGTATCATTTTAGGTCCGTGAACTTTGAAAATATCATTTGAGGTCCATCAACTATGGGTTAATATCATTTGAAGTACTTTTTTACTATTTCCAAGTTTTTCTAGACGAAAATACACTCAATCTCTTTAAGGGTATATATTTTTAATAAACTTGTCATATAATCATATTTTTTATAAATATCTTTACTAGATATTTTTTATAAATTTTCTAAATATAATTTGACCTTCAATATTATCACTTAATTTTGTGACATGCAAGAAAATATCCTTATTCAATTTTTTATTATTAAAGAAAAGTTTTTTATTAACCTTCGATATTATCACTTAATTTTGTGACATGCAAGAAAGTATCCTTATTCAATTTTTTATTATTAAAGAAAGTTCTTTATTAAATTTTAAAATTCTTTAATATAAAAAATTAAAGAAGCAATTTTACTTGCATGTCACAAAATTAAGTAATAATATTGAAGGTCAAATTATATTTAGAAAATTCGTCAACAATATATTGTAAAGATTTTTATAAAAAATATGAGTATATGATAAGTTTATTAAGAATATATACCCTTTAAGGTATTGAGGGTATTTTCGTCCAGAAAAATTTGAAAATAGTAAAAAAGTACTTCAAATGATATTAATCCATAGTTGATGGACCTTAAATGATATTTTCAAAGTTCACGGACCTAAAATGATACTTTGGCAAAGTTCGTGGACCAAAAAAGATGTTCCCTCTAAAAAATATTAATTGCACATTTCATTGAGATGTGAATCTTATTTATTTTATGATGATATTTGAGTGGAATAAATTAGTAGTAATTGTAATTTTTTTTTTAATGCCATACTTTTACTAAGAATATGTTCTTATTTTTAAATAACCATTTATAGTCATTTTTTCACTAGTAATAAGCAATGTGAACACATGATTGGTACAATACTAAAAAAAAGGATATAACTATAAAGATGGGTATAAGAATTGGCACTATGAATGCTTTTCAATGTTCATACTCTACCCATCGATATCTCTACCTTTATTCTAAAAATATTATCACCCAAGTTCTAGATAAGATAATACCACTTCTAAAAAGTTTTTTTTTTCCTTCATAATCTTGGAATAACCGACCCTAAGAATTATAGTCTTCTAGAAATCCCATTTCTCGTTCTTTACCCCTTTTTAGTTTTTGTTGGTCGCATTAAATTATACTAGAAATTATTGTATTTTAAAGATCCCATTTGTTGTTTCTTAATTTACTCTTTTATTAGTTTGTGTTCGTGGCATTTAATTAATGAAATGGGAGAATTATTAGGTAATGACTAAAGAGGGTTTTGGAAGAGGATAGCTTAATGGAGGTGTATTCCTAAAGCTAAATAAAACAAAGAAAGTGGCCATAAAGTAAAAAAGATCACCATGTCCCACTTAAACCATCCAACATATACTTGGACCATGAAATTGCACCTCAAACTAACCTATATAACAATAATGCCATTGAAAATATAAATTAAATGAAGGAGCCGCATTATTGATTTTTTTTAAATGACTCAATTTGTAATAAGAAATTAAAATTTTCATATTATTTTATAGGAATATCTAACATTCAACTAATAAAAATGAATTAGAGATTATGTAGACTTCTAGTACTCCCTCCGTCCTGGCTAAGATGACACATTCCTTAGTCGGTACGGGATTTTAGGAGTAATTGGTTTATGTGTTTAATTGGAGAGAGAAAATGTGGGTGAAAGTATTAAAATAGAGAGAGAAAGAAATATGAATATTTTAATAGGGGTGGAAAAAAATGGTTGAGTGTATTAGTTGGAGAGATAGAGTTTTCAAAAAAAGAAATGTATCATCTTAGTTGGGATAAAATAAAAAGGAAAACGTATCATTTTAAGTGGGACGGATGAAGTAGTATTTAACCAAGATCATTCCCTTTTAAATACATTTAAATTTCATTTAAACCATAATTAGTTTTGACCATTTGAAATACATTTAAATTTTCGTAATTAAATCGAGCATACGCTCCCTTTTACTTTGACTTGGTGGTCAAAGTTATGAATGTGAGGCTGAGATATGTTATTATGATAAAAAAAAAAACATCTACTCAAGGAATACTAAGACAGATAATCCTATTTGGAATGTAACATCAATAAGTTTTAAACATATGGAAATATATATTGCTCCAATTCCTGCTCCAATTCCAAATAACGTAAGCAACATTCTTGTCAGTCCCAATCTTCTCAATCCTACAAGAGATCGATTATCCCAACTCTACTTCATTCGATTATCCCAATCCTAGTTATATATAGAATATGAACTAAATTCATTCGATTATGCCACTTTATAACGCAGCAGGATGATGTGTGGATTTGGCAAAATTCAATATGAACTAAATTCCATTCAATGGGAATTGTCAATTATTCTCTATTTGTATAAGAGTATTCTCGACAGTTTCCCTAATACCTCTCTTATTTCTTCCTAACTTCTGCCACATCAATACCATAATTTATCCCCAGTTTTTAGTCAACTTTTAGCCAACTGCTTCAATGGTTTTTCCTTTATTTCTCCCTAACTCAACATTTCATTTTTACATCATCACTAATTTAATTGTTTTATTTTTGTATATAATAAAGCTAGCTAATTTAATTTATAAGACAAAACAAATAATAGTAATAAAGTTCGTTGTATTAAACACGGGTAAACATTACAACGACGAAAATTAATAAAAAAAAATTAGTACAGGAATGGGAAAAAAAATTCAAAGTAAAAAAATTCAAGGGTTGTGGGCGCGGTTTCTATTTGCCCACAATTCTTCGATCATATCGTGTTGTAGTGCTCGATGGGCCTCCTTCTGGTGTATGTCCATGAACGCCTTGAACCGTTCATGTTCGTTGTACGGTACACCCCGGCGGGCGGACTCGGACTCGGTTGAGACACCGTGACTCGATAATGAAGAGAAGGTGTGTATTTATAAGGGGGAAATTAAATATATATATATATATATATATATATATATATATATATATATATATATATATATATATATATATATAGGGTTTTGATCTATGAAGACCAGATTTAAATACAGAAATGCAGAACACGGTCATACGTAAGACATTTTTAGGTCATAGTTAGTTTATTTTTAGGTCATGCTAACAAAGCATGACCTAAAATGATCTTAACATGACATA